>NC_068364.1:41232407-41408236 GCF_020536995.1 Dreissena polymorpha
CCTGCGCTATCCCACTGTCTGGTCAGAAGATAATCTGCTCTCCAAACACTCACGAAATGGTCTCATTAGCAGAAGGGTAGCTCCTGACTAGACTAATGTTTTTCATTGATTTAATCATAATGTCATCGACAGCATGTTGACATAAATTGTAAGATCATTTTTCTTGGTTTTTGTTTATTGTAGGTATTCCCTTATTTGCTTTCCATCACTTTTTTGTTCTGATATCCCAAAAAACATAATATGAAGAATCTTGTGCGCGACTTGTCTTACATTGAAAACAAATTTGCTTGGAAATTAAAAAGATCTTTTCACGTTTTGGTAAATTGACAAAATTGAAAAAAATTGTTTCAGATTCGCAAATTTTCGTTTTAAATATGATATTTGTGAGGAAACAGTAATACTGAACATTTACCATGGTCTAATATAGCCATTATATGCATCTTTTGACGATTTAAAAACCTGAAAATTATAAAGCGTTGCAACGCGAAACGATTGAATAATTTGGAGAGTTCTGTTGTTGTTGTTTAATTTTGTAAAACTACGAGCATAGCTTATATAAAATATGAAATCCGTCTGTCATACATATTTGGCAGGATGGCCGAGCGATTTAATTGGTTTTTACTCCAGAACTCAGGGGTTCACTGGTTCGAGCTCCGATGCGTGCTACTTTTTTTTCCTTAATGTTTTGCTTAAACATAAGTCATCAACATCAACAAAAGCATCACACGAAAATCGTATACAATGCTTATAAACGCACAAAAATCAATCCAATACCCTTCAAATAATAACTGGTCATAAATCATGGATAGGAACACATTTTTATCCGCTAAAGCCGCGAACAAACGATCATGAAACTTACGATAATTCTACGTTAAAGTTACACGTGTACATGAAATAGTCATACACTCTTTTCAGACGACGTATTTTCATTAAGAACACGTTACGCAATAATGAAAAATGCATACCTTAATCCTTTTCGTCGCGTGACTTTGTTGCATAAATATATGAAGATTTCAAGCAAAATCAAATTTCTCAATACATACAGAAAATTACTATTAAAATGGAATTTAATACATCAATAATTATCGGTTTAGTTTATGCAATTGTTTCTAATAAAGGCACCAGTCCTGCATGTAACATATTGCAGAAGTTTTTGTTTTTACTAAGTTTCATAGTTTAATTTTTTTTCGCACTTTTTAAATAAAACGAGTCTTGAAACACTCGTTCCCAACGACCAATTAGGTATGAATGGTTGAATGAGATCACACTTTGTTAGACATAAACCTTTAAAAAGCCTGACTGTTACAAAGTCCTTAACAACGCCGACAATTTTCACAGGTTGTTTACTATTGGATTACAGCTAGATACAATTCATTCTCAAAACAAATGCTAATGACAATGCAAGCTTAAATCAATCTTTTAAATGACTACACAAACATTGTCTGTTCAATCATATCTCACAAAAACAGAGTATATAACACATTACAAAGTAACCAAACACGTTACCACATCAATGTTATAAATATTATAATAATAATTCAATACACGAAATATTCTTATTACATCATGTGTTTCATTATTTCTTAGAAAAGATATAAAAAAAAGTTAAGCAAATGTGAAAACAACACGGTATGGATATTGAGGTAAAATAAATAGCATAGTTGTTTATATCACATTGGCACTATATTGACATTACATTTGGACCTATGACTTAGTTTTATGTGCATGTATATCATTAAAACTGTGTTTGTGTTCTTATGATCATATTTCCCTCAATGTCACTCAATTAGATGTCGACTTTAAGCTATCGTCATTGGGGTGCAAGTAGAGTAAAAACGGAGTAATAAAACACAAACATGTTTATTAAATCAATATGCATGTTGGCATTCTAAACAGATTCATTAAATCGCCAACAATGCCAGTAAAAAGAAGCACGACGTTGTCTCTATGAAACACACCACCACAGTCAGATTGATCAGATATGTAGCAATGTTTGTCTAAATTCTTCTCCATATACATGTTACTGTACTTGGCCAGGTCCCAACCTTCCAGGAAATTTGCTCATTTTACCGAGAAAACAAGCACTCAAATAGTTGGCCCAGCCCCAACCTTTCATGAAATTCCCTCAATGTTTTTGAGAAAACAGGCAAACAAACAAGCAATGATTATAAAAGTATAGTCTCACTGGCGGATATTTTTACACTCTTGTATTTACGAAGAGAAATTGTTAGACACATACCAGAACAATGTGCGTAGTAATAGATGCGGATTTATTTCAACGGAATCATCAGCTGCTGCCAGCTAAATGAATGATTATTACCGATTCCCAAAATGTTACTGCATTACTGTTTGATAGAAATATATGATTCATTAATATATGAACCGAAAATTTAGAGGTGACTTGTGGATTGATTGGATGTGCAGCGAACCGACAGAAACGTAGCGATGACCCGGTATGATTTTTTTTAAAGATTGTAATACTTGTATTATTTTTATTTCATCAGCAAGGATCAACATACCATATAGTAAGGACATATGCCACCTTTCTAATTAACCACTCCTGGCACTGGCCCTCCAAAAGTCCCATCAATTATGGAACATAGTTAAGGTACATTATTATGAAATTTTTAAATTGATAATAAAAAGAAAGCGGTAGAAAAAAGTCAAAAAAATGTTACCTCAAATGAAAGTGTTGTTTAATACCTTTATAATTCAATAATTCTTGATAGATTCAGTAGGCCAGGTAAATGGCCACGTTAATTGCTTAATTAACAGTAATTAATTAACTGTATTATTTAAAACATAATTCGATTCATGGCTAAGAATATAAGCCTTCACAGTTTAATCAATTTCCAAATGTTTTTAAATACCTATAAATTATCCCAATTTTTCCGATATGTATTTTTAAATATCCAAATCGTGTTGTTTTTAAGACGGTTGTAGAAATGTTTGCATAGCCATTACAGCCAGTGTTATAATTTATTACGGAATCCGGATAGTGCCATCCATAATCTCGCTCTTCTTTCATCCATTTCGACACACGATACACGATATTTTGCGCGACCGTCGCTGCGACACAAGATATTTTGCGCGACAGTCGCGGCGACGCGCGATATATTTAACACGAAATATCGCCCTTGTGCGACAGTCGCCCTTTTATATGCGATATCTCGCCCTTTGAACACGACCGTCGGCCTTTGAACACGACCGTCGCCGTTTTATGTTATATCTCGCCCTTTGAACACGACCGTCGCCCTTTGAACACGACCGTCGCCTTTTAAGAACGCGACCGTATATATTAGCGAACGCTTTAAATGTGCGTTTTTTGTCTCTGCTTTTGAATTTTATTTAAAAATTATAAGTAAAACAAGAGATATAACATTAGAGTGGTGGGACAATTTAAAAATACAAATTAAAGAATTTTGTATTGATTATAGCAAATCTAAAAATAAAAAATCTTGTGATGAGATTAAACAATTAGTTAAACAATCTAAACAGTGTATTGATATTTCTGAAAAATTAGATATCAAAGATAAAATAAATAAACTTCAAGACAATTTATATAAAGGTGCATATATTAGAAGCAAAATACATGTTTTAAATAATAATGAAAACTCAAGTACATTTTATCATAACAAGGAATTTGAAAATGGTAATAACAAAATTATACATCATATTATTGATGGTGGAGTTGATAAGAAATCTACTTATGACATTTAAAGTTCTTTTAAAACTTTTTATAAAGAATTGTATCCAGATGAACAAGTAGATACATCATTAAATGATATTTTTTTTTTATTATTAATTTACCTCAAATATCAAATGATGATAATAATATGTGTAGTAAGGTCAATTTCTTATCTCCCTTTTTGCATAACATACATTTACTTCTTTGTGGGAATTTCGTCCTCCCGCCAGTGTTCGTTCACCCATGAAAGCTCGTGCAATTGTGGTCATGTCCAATCGTTATTTAGAATTGATCTGTTGCAAGATTTTCATTGGTCATTCAAACGTACCTGTTGATTTCATTATGAAATTACTGACCACGCTTGCATTTGCCAAGACTGTCTAGTGGACGCAAGTCCATAGTCGTTGTTTTATTCCAACCCGGTGAGTTGAACAGTTTTCATTTATTGAACATTGTGTATTATTGCATTATAAAATGTGTGTGAATTAGTTTAATTAATGTGAAGTTCATTTTATTCATATTTCGTAGTATCGTTTGTTTTGTTCTGTTTGTAAAATATTGTCATTGTTTTTGTAGGTCTTTTTCGTCATGGCTATATTGGTCAGCGTCAATAAATACAATTAAACCTCCACGGCTTTGATTGAATGATGTGCCCGTACTCCCACGCCCACTACATATGTTAAACAACGCTTTATCATTAGAGGAAATTGAACTAGCTCTAAAAAATATGGATCATAATTAAAGTCCAGGAAGTGATGGTTTAACTTCTTTTATTTACTTGAATTTTTTCATTTATTTGGGAATATTTTGTTACATTTATACAATACATGCTTTGATTTAGGTTACATGTAAGATTCACAAAAACTTTCATATATAACATAATTATGTAAAGATAAAAATAATAAAACATCAACAAAAAATTATAGACCTATATCACTTTGAAACATAGATAGAAATTTTTTATCTAACATAATAGCAAATAGATTAGGCAAAGTATTAGAATCAATATTTGGTATTTCACAAACCTGTTAAATCCCAGGTCGTTCAATTTTTGATAATGTTTATTTATTTAGAAATATAATAGATTATGTTGATAAAAAATGTGAGTGCTTGTTTTATTTGTCTCGACCAGGAGAAGGCATTTGATAGGGTCTCATGGTCCTATTTATATACTACTCTTACTGCATTTGGTTTTTCTAATATTTTTATTAAATGGATTCAAGTTCTATATAAAAATATAAAGTCGTCCGTTATTGTCAATGGTCATATTTCTGACCCCTTTTCCATATTTAGATCAGTTCGTTAGGGCAGCTCTTTATCGCCCCTTTTATATGTTATATGTTTAGAACCGTTTGCTAAATTAATTCAAGATGATAAGAATATAAATGGAATACATACACTGGGTAATAAATTTCATGTTAAAATGTCTGTATATGCAGATGACAATACTTCTGTTTTTACAGATGACAAATCTATGTTTCATTTCTTTCGTCATGTTTCCGATTTTCAGAAAGTTTCAGGTTCTAAAATAAATTATAACAAAAGTTGTGGAATGTTTTTAGGTAAATAGAAGACCAGGTCGGATCATCCATTTGGTATATCATGGGTAAAAAATGTTAAATTACTTGAATATAAATTTGGCTATGATTTAACTGATGATGATATTTTTAATAAAACTTTTATTAATTTCTCAAATACATTAAATTTGTGGTATAATGAATGTAAATCTGTTAAAGGTAAAAGTTCAGTTTTAAATACATATGAAGTCTCAAAAGTCTTATATTTTGTTCAATGTCAAACAATCCCTAGTCATTATATTAACATGATACAAAAAAGTTGTTTTAAATTTGTTTAGGGTATTGTTTATGAGCCAATTGCTCGAAAAACATTATATTTAGATTTAAATGAAGGTGGTCTTCGTGTTCCTAATATACAGCGAAAAATTAGCGCCTTTTATCTCTCACACTTATGTAAATTATTAAATGATTATAAACATCCACGGACATATTTTGCGAGATACTGGATTGGAATGCAGTCAAGGAAATTGAATCCTTCTTTGTTCAATAATAATGAACCCCACAGTGAATTTGTACCATCATTTTATTTGCAATGTTTAAATATTTTTACAAACTTTGTAAAAGATATAAAAAGTGATAATTTTACACATTGGAATGTTAAACAATTATTTGCTTTTTTAATTAATCCTAATAACGAATATAACCCTAAATGTAAAAAGGAATTTCCTTTAATTAATTTCAAAAATGTATTTAAAAATATTTTTCTTCATCAGTTGATCCTGACTGCAGAAACACGTGTTTTAAATGAGTACATTCAGTGTTGTATGTTAACTAATATTTATATGATAAAAAAATTCAATAAAGCAAGTAAAAAATGTACTTTTTGTATAAGTGATGAAACATTTCAACATTTATTTTTAGACTGTACAATGACCACTCCTTTGAATAAAACTGTTTTATTTTTAATGGACATCCTGACTATTGAACACATTTCTATTTCATCTAAATGCTTTCAATTCTTTGATGTTTATAATTCAGATGCTGAATTAAAATATGTGTATTTGGTATTTTTGTCGGAATCACGGCATATTATTTGGAAGTGTAGGAATTTGGAAAAGCATGAAAAAATGTTGTTGTCTCCCTTAGACTTAATTATTAAATTTCTTAATAGAATTAAGTTCAGAATTTTATTAGATTTTCACCGTTTATCAAATGATTTCTTTCATTTATATTGGGAAGGCTTATTAATGAAAACATATTCTAGCATAAAGAACTTGAATACAAACATTACTTAATTTTTTTATAACTGTACTTGTTGTCTGCTGTTTGCTTTTTCTCTCTGATTTCAGGATGACGGCTGCGAGGACGTGGAGAGCCGGTGCTAGGGTTGTCATCCTGGGTCAGAGAGGGAGAGCAGCAGAGTGATATAGTGTTTAGTGTCATTTGTGTGATGTGTTGGCTTATTGATGTATTTATGTATGTTTCATCACTGTTGTCATTAATGTTCCTATGAATCATTTCAATCATAAATTCATATACTGTGTAACCCGGTCTTGGGGCCATCTCATTTCATTAATTGAATTTCATTATCACTCATGTTTCATCACTATGTATATACGACATACCATTGCCTAATTTTTACTCATGTAGGTCATAGGAACATTGTACTAACCTTTCTTTAAGTAAAGAGGTATTTTCGGAATTTTCCTATTAATGCGTATATATTCACACTTATGTCAAGCCTAACTGGATGGTGGGGCTGGGGCGGGTGAGGAGAGGTACCGAAGGCTCGCACGTGCTTCAGCTCCATCATCCGGGGCAGCTGCAGACTTTCTTGTATGTTTCTGGCGGACCATCACGGGGAGTACCCGTGTATGACCTGGGGTTGTTCGCTGGAAACACCTTTTATGTTTTTTCGTTGTACTTTACAATATCAGTTATTTATATTATATCACTTTAAGAAGTGTGATTTTATTTATTAACATTTTGTATATTGATGAGTATAAAACCTCTTTACAGTATTAATTTATTAAGACCCGTTACATTTAGGATGGTGACAGTTTTCTTTGTTAAAATTGATCATTATTTCCTCAGATATACGTGCAGACGTGAAAAGACTGGAAAAATTCAAATATCATAATATTAACACGTGCAGACGTAGTAAAAAGACTGTATTATACATATCAAATAACTAATTATCTTTATTCCATTGTTAAAGTTTAACAAGTTTATCAATGTCACCATGTATTGTATCAATAAATTTAAGGTTCTTTTAACGGGTACTTGGGGCGCTCAACACCCCAAGGTATGTGGTGAATAAATTCTATGAAAACAAAATTACGTCTTGTTCGTTGCATGTAAATTATCTCATGAGCCGCGCCGTGCGAAACTGGGTCTTATGCCTTGTGCGGCCATGTAAACTAAAGACCAGCCTGCCCTATCCCACAGTCTGGTCAGAAGCTAACATGCTCTCCAAAAACTCACGAAATGGTCTCATTAGCAGATGGGTAGCTCCTGACTAGACTAATGATTTTCATTTTTTAATCATAATGTCATAGACAGCATGTTGACATAAATTGTTAGATCATTTTTCTTGGTTTCATAATATTTTGTTGGTATTCCCTTAGTTGATATCCATCACATTTTTGTTCTTATATCACAAAAACATAATATGAAAAATCTAGTGCGCGACTTGTGTTACATTGAAAACAAATTTGCTTCGAACTTAACTGCCGTTTACATTCTTATCTATACTTAAGATAAAACTAAGATTTTTTTCACAGCAGAGCTTAACATTCGGGCGGTCATGAAATGTATACATTGATCGCAAATCTAGGCCATATCTAAAGCTAACTATAACTGTTGGCGACACTGTTTACAGAAAAACGATTTTTCACGATATTTTTTTTATATATTTTAAGATTTACTTTTCCCGACATATAGCGTTTTGAACACGTGTAATGTGATATATTATTTGAAGCTCTTCAATTCTGCTTAGTTATGTTCTATACAATAAAAATAAACAAAAAACAAAAATAACTATATCTGTTCTCTTTTTTTACCTTGAATATGAATGCTTTAAGTAATCACGGAATTATGTTCGCACACATAAAGATAACTGAGGACACTTAATCTAAAAATATTGAAAATAAAGCTACAATGCACTTTGAAGTATAGAAACAACATTATTTGTCTGAAGTGTATTTCTGTTACAAATGTTCACGGACTCTAGATGAGATAATATACGCTCGTGAAATGTTCAATAATCATTACGATTCTTTATACTTCGATGAACCGTTAATACGGCCGGGCTACTCCCCTGGCATTATTGTATTGCACATGTTGTAGTCGACTCCCTGCCGATACGCCACTTTCACATTTTAAGATCGTCGCTTTTATAGAAAAGAATCAATAAACAATGATCGTATTGTACGTGTCGCGGAGAAGATTGTTTATGAATGAATAAAATAGTCCACTTTCTGCAGCGACTTCATGACGTTGTATTATTGCTCAGCCCATTCATAATATGAGGCTATTAATAGATGCGCCTATCGATAAACAAAGGAAAGTCCACGGGCGATAACAACGCAATAGGTTACGCTCTCACATACACCTCAATAACGTAGTACAGGTCATTCGTAAATTGAGGCTATTAATAGATTCGGGAAAAAGTTAACGCTTATTTATATTCTCAATTAATAAAAAGTTGAACATAAGTTCAACAATAACTTCAGCGATACGATAGACAAAAACAAAAAAATGTTACATAATCGCTAAACCCGAATATAACAAGCAATTTATAATAATAATACGAATGACCTGTTTCGTAACCTCGTTCATGCTACTACAGCGGGTATTTCTGGAAAACTTTCTTTGGTTCTCAACAGATAGCGGCGATCTTTTGTATTTACGAGTGCTAGCAACGCAATAGTAGAAGGTTAGTAGAAGGGTTAGCTTGTTTATATTCACAGTTCTCAATACATAGACAGTTTGATATGAGTTCATCAATCACTACAGGCATACTATAGGCAACCTCGAAAATGCTTTATAATCGCTAAAACCTAAAACAACTTAATATATTATATTAAATGTATTTATAACAATAAATCTCTTTTTAAAATGTACTCGGCGTATACGCTGACTTTGAAATAAAGTTCGCAATTTACTTTTCTAAATAAATAAATACAATTAAACAAAAGTTAAACTATTGTGTTGTGTTTTTCACAAGTAAGTTGCATATTCAACGCATGAAATGTGTGTAAGCATTGTCAAACCACACATTAGTGTGAGTAGATAAAAAATATACTACGGTAGAGCACTTCATATGTGTCCTCATATGCCTTGTTATGAGTATCTTTCTTCACTATCGAAATATATCGTATGTTGATATTTGATTTAAACGCAGTTTTCTTTCGACACATTTAAATCACACGTCAATAGCGCCGTCATGCGAAAATGGGTCTTATGCGTTTCGGCAAGCGTTTGTTAAACCCAGCATGTGCTTTTGCGCAGTCAGGCCATAGGCGATGCTGTTCCCTATAAAATCACTCAAAATGTTACGTTTCTCCTTACCAGAAGGAGAGATAGCTGAGTGGGCTATTTATATGATGGGCGCATATGGAATAAGACCCATTTTCGCATGACGAGGGTCATTACAAATCTCATTGCGAATTGAGAATGCCACATTTAAGAACAATGCTTTTTGATACAAAATTGAATTCAAAATAGCAAACTTGTTAATAATGGCAGCCTATTCACACATTAAGGAATGATTTCCAGACGTGCTGACCAAGTACGGCAAACATTGTGGTATGAAAATTTAACGATTTTCTCGTATCGTGACACTATACTATTTCGCTAATGATTGTTTTCTCATCCTTGGAGGCGAAAGTGAAATTCTGCGAGATGGATTGTAACGCGTAATTGTAACAGGGCCACAATTTATGTCGTTTGAGCATACAGAGAGTAGTCTGGAATTCCTTACACTGAACAGTGCTACATCCTTTGAATTGAGCACATACGCAGTGATGTAGCAAAAATTCAGAGGTTGTATCTAGAATCAGCTTATTAAATATTCGAAAATATTCATGAGTGTCTGTTGGAGTTATGTAAAAGTCACTAAGATGAAAACTGAGTAAAACAGCTATGCCTAAAAGCGCATTAGTGCTCTATACCTATGTTTATGTCAGCGTTGTTGACACCGTGTGAACTGCTCGGGTAACAAGTAAAGCATAAACAGCGATGATTATATACTTTTATTCCTCCATATACAACATACGAAGATTATTGTATATTTTGAATTTGTATATGGTGTCAAAATTCAAAAGCTTTGTTCACAGAACTTTCATTATGAATTTATATTCTTGGTGAGATTTATTGAATAATATTGGTGTTATTTGATATTAGAAAAAATATTCCTTTAATAGGATGGTGACTGCAAATGTTCTTTATATTAAGTTCTCATTACCATTTTCATCATGCTTTCTATGCTTTCAGAACGTCCAAAAAGCATGTTGTTTTTATTTTGTCTAAGTTATTTCTATGAAATAATAAGGATGATAAAAAGTGCACACAAAACTCGACCCGTGCACTATGACACACACTTTGTACAGTTGAATGGCGTGTGTTCATTTCAAACTTGCGATTGATTTTGAAAAATGAATTGCGTGTTAAATTATGCAATAGCGAACATCTTCAGTGCCTTCAGCGCTTTGATAAGCCACCAGCGAATAAACCTGTACTTCAAACACTTAGTGGTTCATATCAAATTCCTTGAATGTTGTATCATGTATTTAATGTTGCTAAGCAACATATTGCGCAATACAAAGATAAAGGTAAACGTATAGACTCAACAGGATGTGTTTGGCTTACAGCAAAGAATCTGTTATATATGAGCCTGGCGTTTCTTATGTTACGGGTTTGATATGGCATACCATTTGGGTCGAAAGGTTAAAAAAAGAAAGGTTAAAATAGAAATGTACTTTGACGTACAATATGTACGTCGAAGTACAATTTTAGTACTTCGACGTACAAATATGAAATACACTTCGAAGTATATATCTGTACGTCGAAGTACAATTTGTACTTAGGCGTACATGTTTGTACTTCGACGTACAAATTTTCTCTGTGTGTGTGTGTGTGTGTGTGTGTGTGTGTGTGTGTGTGTGTGTGTGTGTGTGTGTGTGTGTGTGTGTGTGTGTGTGTGTGTGTGTGTGTGTGTGTGTGTGTGTGTGTGTGTGTGTGTGTGTGTGTGTGTGTGTGTGTGTGTGTGTGTGTGTGTGTGTGTGTGTGTGTGTGTGTGTGTGTGTGTGTGTGTGTGTGTGTGTGTGTGTGTGTGTGTGTGTGTGTGTGTGTGTGTGTGTGTGTGTGTGTGTGTGAGTTTGTAAAACCTACCAACCGGGGAAAATCGTATGAATACACACCAACAAACCGGGGAACACCTACCAACCGGGGAATTCCCCGGTTGGTTTTAGGCGAAAATCTCTAATCTACGTGTATGGAATACCAAACTGTCAATTTAAATTAGAAATCCAACGCCTTCCCCGATTAGTGGGTTTGTGGCATGCACAAAATATACACAAATCTTGACTAAATTACAATCGAGTGTGTATCCAGGCTTATAACAGTTCCCCGGTTGCGCTGTTTAAAAATCATACACTCGGTATTTATATCATTTAGTGAAAGTAAGTTGGAAAAATGGAGTTTCGAGCGAACAAACGCATTAAACTAAGGTAAGATTTTTAATTATGTTTACAACTTTCAATTACTATTACAAAGCGTTTCTATGTAAACGTTAAAGTAATACTGGAAGACGAATTCTAAAGATCGATTTATATAAATATCATTTGATTACAAAGCTTGTTTTACGGTAAATATTTCACGAATATATTTTATAAATTACGTTAAACAAAGTAGAGCTCTAGGCAGTTTTTCGTTAGTTATATATATAGTGGAGCTATCCTACTCACTCCGGCGTCGGCGTTAGCGTGAGCGTCAGCGTGAGCGTGAGCGTTGGAATGTTAAAGTTTGCGTACCACCTCAAATATTGTCTATGTCCCTTGACATATTGCTTCTATATTTAGCATACTTCTTTACCAACATGACCCCAATCTATAAACAAGAGCAGACAACTGTAACAAGCATTTTGTAAGAATTATGGCCCCTTTTCCCACTTAAAATATGCCTATTATTGATAAATCTTTGTTAAAGTTTACGTACCACCGCAAATACTTTCTATGTCCCTTGACATATTGCTTTTATATTTTGCATACTTCTTTACCAACATAACCCCAATCGATAAACAAGAGCAGACAACTGTAACAAGCATTTTATAAGAATTATGCCCCCTTTTCCACTTAGAATATGCATATTATTGATAAATCTTTATTAAAGTGTGCGTAACACCTCAAATGTTTTCTTTGTCCCTTGACATAAGGTTTCATATTTTGCATACTTCTTTACCAACATGACCCCAATCTATAAACAAGAGCAGACAACTGCAGAAAGCATTTTGTAAGAATTATGGCCCCTTGACATTGACATAGGATCAATATGTTCAGTTATGGTCCTCTTCCAGTTAGAATATGACTATAGTACATTGACCTTATTGAATATGAACAATTTACCCATGGTGGCTTACTTTATATTGTCAAGCACTTGAATAGTCGAGCGCGCTGTTTTCTGACAGCTCTTGTTGTTGTTCTCATTGACATTTCCATTTTAACATTTAGTAGCCAAAAGGGTCCACGTCCCCTTGATCTCGCAAGAACGTACTGCCAGAATTACGTTGATCCACCAGGTTTTGAAGTAAAAACCGTCAATGATGTCATAGGTACAAATATTTTTGTATATGGTTATGTTTAAAGTCGTTTAGCAATTATAAAAGAACATCGTAGCCCCTTTCCATTAAAAAGAAGAAAACAAACATGGACTATTGGGTTACTATATACTGGGCAGAAGTATGGAAGTAGCATAAAGATTTATTGATTATTTATGAATGAAACATTATTGGCGCCTATATCTAGCCTTCAATTATATGACCAAAATGATAATTAATATAAAATGTCTACAAATATAAATATTTCAGGCGAAGAAGTCTTCGCCACTAAGCCTTTTAAAAAACGGAGACTCTCTTCTCGAATACAAAGGGGATCTGATAACACGAGTAAAACATGCACGGCAATTAGAAAAGGAGTATGAAAAGGAGGGTCATGACAGCTTCATTTACTTTTTTAAATACAGAGACAAATCTTGATGGTAACTACAAATTATCTTTACTTTGCACATCAAACGCTTTATTCACGCCATTAGAAGAAGAATTATCTTTAGTTTTTTCACCATAATTATTAAATATGACATGCGCGTTATTTTAGTTTAAAGCACCAGAAGTGTTTATGTTAATGTCTTATTCAGCATTGACGCTACCAACGATATATTTCATGAGGGTCGAATGATAAATGATGCCGAAAATGGAGACGCAAAACAAATTTGTGTAATGAAAATAGTTGAAGTCAACCAAACTCCCCATCTATGCACTTTCGCCGACAGAGACATTGCAATTGGCGAGGAACTCTGATATGATTATGGAGTACCAACACTTCCATGGAGAAAGGTACATTCTATTGTAAAGATGTCATCTGTGATGGATTTATCACTGATATTTATCACATTTTTAATTAGCTTTAAATGTCTTTTGAATTATTAATTTTATAAATATAGCCAATCAGTTTTATGATTGCATTCATGTTCATTCATGAGTTATTCATTTTAAATACAGATATTCAAATATCTTTTTGCCGTGAATTAAAATGTTTAATCATTGAACATCGTCAAGCTCTACTTTAATGCGGTCTGTCTGATAATGTGTATTTGTTATTTGAATTGTCAGAAAGGCACGGAGCAAAAAATGAGTATGTTTCACAGTGTTTTGTTATTACTACACATGCATTAATACAAATGCGTTGTACTTAATGGTTTCATAACTAACGAACTTTCTAACACTGACTAGATTATGTGTAATACCAATTTTTATTGTTGTTTGGAATAGGCAACACAATGGCTACTAGATCTACGGACAGCCAGGAACCAGGACAAACAACATCCATACACACGGAAGAAGTCAATAAGACGGTTTGTAATATTTTGCAAGGTCGAAGCTACTAAGGCGTATTTTCTAGTTGGTTTTGTCTTCAGTGAAATGGGCGTAATTTTCCTTACTAAGGCGTATTTTCTGGTTAAATACCTTTTAGCCGTGAATTAAAATGGTTTATCATTGAACGTCGTCAAGCTCTACTTGAAATGCGTTCTGTCTGATAATGTGTATTTGTTTTTTGCATTTTCAGAAATGTACGGAACAAAAAAGGGTGTGTTTCACATTGATTTTGTTATTACTACACATGCATAAAATCATATTATGAACATCATGAAATTATTGTAATTGTTGTACAAGGAATTAATGCCAATGTGTTGTACTAAATGGTTTCATGAATAACGAACTTTTTAACTCTGACTAAATTATGTGTTATACCATTTTTTATTGTTGTTTTGAATAGGCAACACAATGACTACTATATCTACGGACAGCCAGGAACCAGGACAAACAACATCCGTACACACGAAAGAAGTCGTTGAGACGGTTTGTAATATTTCACTATGTCGAAGCTACTTAGGGGTATTTTCTGGTTTGGTTTAGTCTTCATTGAAATGGGCGTAATTTTGCCTTAAATTATATTGTGCCAATATTTATTCCGGGTAATGCTAATTGGTATTTGAGCTTAACAGAACACGTACGTCGATGATCATTATATTAACAAGTTATAGCACACGTTATGCGAATTTTAAAAGAAAAAAATATTGTTTACCAGTTGTAGTGACTATGAACTACTTGTCTATCACAATCTGCATATACACAAAGAATTTAGAATTTACAACTGTCAATGAAACTGGTGAGCATGTGTATTAACCACTGTAGTCTATAAACATCGACTTCATAATAATCACAAAAACGTTAATTATCGCTTATCCAAGAAGTGTAATATCATTAATTTTAATTGTCAGTATAAGACTTATACGCTGCCAATTACTGTGTATGAAACTGTGAGACATTAGGAAATTTAACTTGCGTGTTACATATGGACATTGGTTGATATTTTATCTTAACGACAAAGAAACAATAGCGTCTACTCGATATTTTACTATACGATACATTCTGACATGGGTAAGAAAAGATAGTTCATTTTATACCCACCACCGCACAATACATACAGGATTTACCGTGAACCACAGTCCGTTCACCAGTTCTTTTTTCTTCCAACACATTTGTCCAGAGAAGTACAATACCTTTCATTTAACCGTGCATTCAGTTTGTCTTATTAGTATCTGTAAAAAATATTCATTGTATACTTTTTCGAACTTTGATAACATGTTTGGAGCAACCTGGTATATGTTATGACATGCTTCGTCAGCCAATCTTTAAAAAAGTAATTGTTTGATTCATTAGGCAAAATAATGTTTTCAAATTTGTCGTGTGACATCGATGCCATTATCAGGTGCCGTAAGTACCTGGACGCTTTTGTCGTAATTTTGCTATGAAAAATTGTACTGAAGTATATATATTTAATATGAATATCTTACACATGGCAGTTAGCGACGTCATATGGTGTTTTATTATCCATGTACAGAAAAGGGTACTTCAAATACCAGGAGAACAAAACAAGCAGCCAAAAAGCAATGGAGTGAAAACGAAAAAGGAGCTGTTCACATCGTTTTTTGATAATGGGTAAATTACCAGGGAAAAAAGAAATACTTGCATGTTTTGAAAGTGAGAATGACCTTCACAACAGAAGTTGGAAATATGTCAAAGACTCTTGCAGAAATTTAATTGAAACAAAAAAGCGACGGGGACTTTTAACTTAAAAAAATATTACACCTATAATGCACGTTTAGGAGAATATGTTAAAGGATGAAGTTGCCACATGTGTTTTGTGTGTTTTCTTGTTCTATATACTCTTTTCGAAAACGATATATGTGTGCTTATTGTATTTGAATGTTTTATTAATACGGTTCAGTCAAAAATGATATTTGTTCATAATCATATCGCCGAACAAATTAGGATTGGTATATAGTTCGGCCAAAGAGTGTTTCTTTGTACTTTCTATTACGAGTTTCTACGAGTTACTCACTTTACAAGTTATTTTTTACCGTAAACTTGGTGAATATGAATGAATATAGCAAACATGATAACAAATCAATCTAGAAGGCTAAACGTTCTGAGAAGGCACAAAAATATTCAGTCGGATAAATTGAAACAAACATTTTGTTCAAGCATAACAAACAAACACTTTTAGATGTAATAAGATAAATGTAAATAACATAAAAAAACTACTGCTAAACTACTGCTACAATATGAAGAATACAAATGAATATTTTGTCAATTTTACAAAATTTGTTTTGAATGACAGGTGTCTGACTTGCAGTTGAGTACTTAATAGTTATTTTAAAGTAAACATTTACCAAAATATAAATTATTGCGTAAATATCGCACTAGAATTGATTAAATATTTGTTAAATATTACAATAATTTCCTATACAGATTTTTGTGCATTTGTTTTGCGTGTAGATATTCACATTAGCTATCAATTCACATATTTGCTTTGTGTATATAATTGGTATGTTAATATGTTTTTCATATCAAAATTGCTTGATCTACAAAAATTCGCGAGGAGCATTTTTTTCCATGTTTTTAATTGAAGTTTATAATTCAACGACGATGAAAAATACTAAGATGCCAGATTTAGTTATGTTTTTGTCTCATTTATGGTTAAAGATCAATTAACATAACCATTTCCCAGACTAAGATATTGTTAAAACAATTTATCGCGTTTGCGACTGACCTCTTTTATGCATTCTAACACAAGCTATTTACTTGTTTTTTTTTAATACTCTTCATATACACACACTTGAACAAGCTGTAGATTACCTAGAACAAAACATATTTGAAACATATATGTATATGTGATATGTACATGCACAAAGCTAATAATTAATCATGTTTATACACTTTGCGATATGATGCTATAATGTCGGTTGTTTTAAGTGATTAATCATTATGTTAACCTTGTTATATGCCATCTGGAATGTAATTAAGTGTTTTGACATGTATGCGAAATTGATCTTGTTCGAGTTGGTGCTGTATATTCAGAATTTAGTCACACTGTTATAATTTTCCTGTTGGTACATATTATTTTCAAGTTGGCACCAACAAGGGTCTAACAATTGATCCACATGTGCACTCCCATTAAGTATATATACTATAATGTAAGTGATTTAAAATAATATTAAACTACGTGTTTGATAAGTGTTTGCTTTGGTTCATATTTAATTATTAGTGTTATATAATGATAATGCTGTCAAAGTCAGCGGTGATTATACGTGTATAACAACATTAATTATAACTTTTATATTGTTTTCAACAAATAATATATGGATGACGCATCGGCATAACTTTTCAGTGCTTAAAATACACTCTTTCTATTATATTTGATGCAAAAATTAGGTATATAAGTTGGTTTGCATAAAGGTAGTTTGAACAAAATACGTGAATTCAAATCTTAAAAAAGGTGTTTGGTTTGCAAGGGAAAACAAAGCGATTGCCAGTGACTATTTTCCTTAAAATATAATCTGTTATTTCGACAGGTAGAATTAAATGTAAGTTCATTATTAACGTAAACCCGTTTTTGGCATTCTCTTCTCAAACAAGTGCATACATACTGTATTTTTTTAATACAGCACATGTGTAATGGTATCACAGTTGTAGAATTGGAATACATATACTATAAGAATAAATACTGATCATTATTCAGATTGACCTACCGCCGTAGACTTAGTCACTGGCGCATCAAAATGCATTGTTATCAAGTCGTTTTGCTAGTTTACTAAACTATTAAGTTTCTCAGGCCTTGCCACATTCGTTGTGAAACGTTTATGATTGTTTAAAGTTACAGATTTTATTATTTTTGAAAATGCAATAAATGTATATAAGACAATTTAAGTTAAGTGGAAGTTGCCATGCGTGTGAATGAATTTTCTGATGTTTACCTGTTTCAGGGGATTAAATGCATGAGTTATTTTATAATGTTAGAGTAAGGACAAAGTAAATTTACACTACTCAATCTACATGCATATGGGCAGTTCTACTTTAAGGATAAAAAACTTCATAGTACGTGAAAATCGTGAATGCTTTTTTCTGATGAAAAAAAGGAATTAAACAAATAAGCCGCCTTCCCCTTTTCTTCATTCGGTTTGACAAATAGCGTGGCCTGAAAAAAAAACATTATTTTTTTAGTTTTAAGAACGAATTGTATTCATTTGTTGAGTAATTGCACCATGATTGTTATGGTATAATGCAGCACTTGCATGCTTGTAGTCGGCTTATAGCTAATGAAGTCATAAATGTATTGTTTGATTTGCGTTTTGTCTCTTATGCTTATTTTGATGTGAATAATATTTGAGTCAATCAAATAAGGCATTTTTGTATAACGTATATAAGGTCATATGATAAACATATTTAATTTAAATATTGTTTCATAAATATTCTTTTCAATTTTTGTACTAACTTAAATATTATCCATGAACGTGCACGCCACGTTACACACAATTACCCCTGTTGGTAAACGCAAATTACCCGTTGGACATTATTGAAGTTCCACGGTGATAGTGCGCTTAAGTTCCTCTCTTGGTTAACACAATTCCCCTGTTGGCACACATAAAAGTTCCACGGTTGGTACGCACATAGTACCCCTGTTGGTATACACCGTTCCCCAGTTGGAACACATTGAAGTGCCACAGTTGGAACGCACTTAGTTCCCCTGTTGGTATACACCATTCCCCTGTTGGTACACATTGAAGTTCCACAGTTGGTACGCACTTAGTACCCCTGTTGGTATACACCGTTCCCCAGTTGGCACACATCGCAGTTCCTCATTTGGTACGCACATAATTCCCCGGTGTGCATGTAAAATTTTCTTTGATTTATTACCCTATTTATCATAGTTTTTATGTCAAAATCGTATTTTAGGTTCGAAACTTGTCTGTTCTTTATCACTTTCAGCTTTCTAGAATATGTGGAAATGGTGGTCCCCGGTTGGTAGGTTTAGAACACATTTCCCCGGTTGGAAGGTTTTACAAGTATGTGTGTGTGTGTGTGTGTGTGTGTGTGTGTGTGTGTGTGTGTGTGTGTGTGTGTGTGTGTGTGTGTGTGTGGTGTGTGTGTGTGTGTGTGTGTGTGTGTGTGTGTGTGTGTGTGTGTGTGTGTGTGTGTGTGTGTGTGTGTGTGTGTGTGTGTGTGTGTGTGTGGTGTGTGTGTGTGTGTGTGTGTGTGTGTGTGTGTGTGTGTGTGTGTGTGTGTGTGTGTGTGTGTGTGTGTGTGTGTGTGTGTGTGTGTGTGTGTGTGTGTGTGTGTGTGTGTGTGTGTGTGTGTGTGTGTGTGTGTGTGTGTTTTCATTAATGTCAAAAAGGTAATTAACCAAGTAAGACAGCTACGCTTAAAAGTAGGAATCATGGTTATTCGCGTGTAAACATAATTTTGTAAAAAAAAGTTATTAATCTTAAATTGACGCAACAGAAAATGCAAACATTTTGGCAGTTATTTTCAGTGCAGCAGACAGTTGCCCATATATTTAGCTGATAAGATAAGGAAGACTCGGGAGGCACGTAAAAATGTACCTATTGAGTATGTCCAATACATCCAACACATAGACATCATTGGGAGGCGACTATTTTCTTCAACACAAAATGTATTTCTTTGACAGGTTAGATATGGAACGCTATGGGGGACGATTGAACTTTACCGGTACGCAACGCTTAACATCAAACAGCGTACCCTAACCCTAACCCTAACCCTTAACACCTAACACATAACAACTAACGCAACACCTTATAATCCTTTTTATCCTATATATTCCTTAGTATCGGGGGCTACCGCCCCCAAACCCCCGCTTTGTCGATAGTGGTAAACAACTAAGTACCGGTAAAGTTCAATCTAGCCCGCTATGGAAGCTATGCTGATACGCTCTTTCACTTTCTGTGTCAACGCCTGTTGTGGCTACACAGGCCGATGCGGGAATGACAGCCCTTGTTGCGCGTTACGCACACAAAATTAAGGGATTGTAGTCTTGGAAGGGCGGCGCGCGCTTCAAGCATAATTTTGTTTCAGTTGCATGCTCTGATCTGTTTGTCTCAGCTGCCTCCATGCCGATTCGTTTCGACTTTCGTCAACTAGAATCTCCCAGATCATTGCATGTGTCCGTAGTGATGCCACAGGCATTCCAATCTCTCTTTCAGGCATCCTGGTACCTAACGGCTGGGCGACCCACGGGTCGTGTGTCTGTTGCTTGCTAGCCATAGATGACGTCATTTGGTTGGTGTCCATCCTCCATTCGACGCACGTTATCAAGCCAGCTGAGGATCACAGCACGTTCTGGTACGTCACTGTGTGGGATACGATCATTTTACAAGTACATGCGTGATAAATAAACCACGCAGTAATACGATTCACCTCAGAATATATTATATTCCATGTTTACAATTCCTTACTTTAAATAAACAGTATAACCAATATTTCATTTCTGTGTTGAGTTCAACACACAATAAAGCCTTTTACTTTTATATTTTTTTAAATAAATAATTTCCGAAGAGCGTGAAACCGTGGCCTAACTTGTTTTCATTCTGTTTTTATATTGGCTGCTCTAAAAGCTTTATTTTTAATACCCACTATATTTCAACATCACATTCAAGAATAAATGTTAGTATTATTGTTATAATGTGTATTCTAATGGCGATTCAAATGTATATAATCTTTAAAACATTATTAAACAGTACTCATAACGCCGATTCGTTGTATGTGGTATCACAAGAATAGTGGTACGGAGAAAGACGGGATTTAAGTATGCACTGTACGGCGTTGCTATCAACAGCAGGTGCGCGTTGCACAGACGCCACATTTTTATGTTTTTGAAGAAAAACGAATTGGATATTACAATTTACTGCAACCGCTTGACTAGTATTTAGTATTATTTGGTCAAGGTATATAGATGGATATATTTATTCTTATTAAAGTTTTAGTTTCGTGTATATATTGCAATTTATTTCAGCAGATCCTGTGTTGATTCAGCCGGACATTTTGACATTGTTTCAGACAGACGGCCAGAAAATGGCAGAATTAGTTTGTTTATTTTTAAAAACCTTTAAAAAATAACCTTGTTAAAATTGTGTATGTATTTTTATTATTTTGTTTTAACAACTTTATATTAAAGCTTTAGGACAAATCGAATATGAACTTTTTAAATCAAACTATTGCATAACAAAACTAGAAGCTGACCTAAGTGCTGTGTTGTGCTGAGCTGACTAAACACTTCTCCTGCTATTAAACTTTAATGCTAACTCCAGGCACTCCTGATTTGAACTTTATTTTAGTAAACCTGGAGGAAAAGTGTTGCTGTTGTTAGGCATAAACGCATGATTGCCTGAACACAATTATGGAGCTTTATGAACAGAGTTTGCAAGTTTTGGGATGTTCTTTTTTATAAATGCCCAGTGAATTTGTTAGTAAAGGAATCTGCAACATGTATACTGGTCGAGTAAATAAGTCAATAAATCAATTTCCGCCTCTAGTCCGCCCTGAAACAATAGTTTCCGTCCCAATTTTGCCTCATTTCCGTCCCATTTCCGCCCCGAATTTTCGTACGGGTTAAGCATTTATTTTGTATCAATATCCACTCTTTTAAATGTGAACTTTACTGGCAAGTAAAGTCAAGATATAGACCAAATATAAATGCTATATACATGTAAACGGGAATCATTTTCTTGCTGATATGGCTTGAAAGTGAGCGGCATTTAACAATAAATAAAAATAATGAAGCGTATAAAGCAGGGAAAAATACCTGTATCGGCATGGACGTTGCCCACTTGCTTGTTACGTGATTACCTCCTTTGTTGCTAAATAATAATAATGATTATTGAACAAACTCATTTCAACGAATTCTATATTTTTTACTGTTTCTAATTAGTACAAGTTGGCAACTTTGGCAAGTATATTCCTTAGAGTTTGCATGTCTTCTAAATTGTGTGCTTATTTGTTGTTGTTTTGATGTCTTATTTTTAAAGAGAATTTCTTTTCAGCATGCGGGGGGAAAAGTTAAGCTAGTGGCAATGGCAGAGATGTGCATGGCTTCTGAATATTTACACCAGATTTTGTATGGTTTCTCTTAGTAGGTATGGAAAGTAAACATTGAAGATGTCTGAGAAAGGTTCACGAACGGGAACTCCAAAGGGGTCCGTAAAGGGTTCAAAAGCTGGCACACCAAAGAGTTCTAAACCTACCACACCGAAAGAATCTAAGAGCAACACTCCACTCCCTGACCAGTTGAATGAGTCTGCCATTGGTGCCTCTAATGGAGCCGCAGAACAAGAACATGGAACTTGTAAGGTTTCATTAACTTATGGAGAATGATATTTCTCAAAAGTAGACTCAAACCTTTTGATAGATAAATGTACATTTACCTATTTACAATGTCAGATCTATTGTCCTTTTCATGTATTTTGGTGTTTTATGAAGAAAAGTATGTAATAAAATTAACTTTTTTTTAAAGTCATGCTTTGTAGCCATGAACTTCTTTGGAGAATTAGAGAGTAAGAGCTCATGGTTTAAGTCTCCTCACCCTGCTAAATTACAATAGATGCTGTCTCTGCAAAACATAGAATGAAATAAGTTAAAAAAATGGGAGATTTACATGACGTTTAGGTTTTGACGCAATCTTCCCATTTATTGCAATATTTATGGAACTAAGGGAACAGGGTATTTTGTAAAAATAATAATCATACATGTAGTGTTTACTGTAAATGAGGTGCACTACGGTAATATGGGGCTTAAAGCATGTGCGTAAAGTGTGGTCCCAGATTAGCCTATGCAGTCATCACAGGCTAATCAGGGACCATACTCTCCGCTTTTATGGCATTTTTAATTTAAAGGAAGTCTTTCATTAACTAAAAACCTTTCTAGATGGAAAGTGTTCGGACTGCACAGGTTAATCTTAGACGACACATAAAGCACATGCATATACATGTATATATATATATATAAAGCCCTGGGGTCGTATTCCAGAAACATCTTAAGTCATTTCTTAAATAATTTCACTTAAGTTCCAAATTACAATGTTTTGTATTTTTTTACTAAATAAGGAAACATATGATTGTTTGGTATTCCTAAAATAACATTGGTATAATGATGTGATTTAAATGTATATCTTGATGCCAATCTATTGCAATATGAAATGAAACACTTAAGAAAATTTCCCAATTTAAGGATAAGAATAAAATTTAACTAAAGATGCTTCTGGAATACGACCCCAGTTTTCCAAGAGTGCAACACTAATATATTTGCTTTATTGTGAGAATTTTTTAAAGGAAACAAACACACACAAACAATCACCACTTTGATACCATGTTGCTTTGCTTTAAACTCAGCCAACGGGACTCTAGAGCCACCGCTTGTTTCTGAAACAATGGCGGAGGCCCACATTGAAGAAACAGAGGAAGACGAGAAAGAACCTGAGGAATTTAAACCCAGAGTTGTAAGTTGATAAGCCTGATGGTGTGCTAATCTCTCGTTTAACCCCTTACCACTTAGATACGTATTTTTACGCATTTGTAGTCCCTTAAAGAGTAATATTTAATCAAAGACCTTTCTTACTAAATTAAAGTTTCAAAGGCTTCATGTAATTAGAGCACTTTCACTCCACATGCACAAGCACACACACACACACCCACACATGCAATTGCGCACATCCAGTGATAAGTGAATTATTAATTGATGTATGTAATTTGTACACTGTAATTATGTATACTCACCACGCATGTCTGTAAAACTATCATATATTTGTATATGACGATAAGCTTGTTATGCTTAAGTCAAAATAAATAATCTGTTCTATTCGATTCATTATTTAAAATATTTTGGGTTCTTTATTTGTGTCCTGAGCAACCTGCAAAATGTTCTCACTTGTTGACATTTACTAACAATAATGTTGCAGTTTATTTGATTGTGAATTGTTAAAAAAGTGTATGGTAGCATTTTCATAATTCATTACTTTTTTGTAACTGCTATTATCTATCAATTTACAGCTGGATATGATAAAATCAAGGGCAGCCATAGCCAACCTTAACGAAGAATCCGACATTTGGACGGAGGCCCACAATGAGACGATCAAGAAATTCATAGAAGATTCGTCATTCAAACTCATCGTCTGTTACCAGGACCCCAGGCAGGGATTTGTGGTTGACCAGGTCATTCCCCCTCATCCACCCGATCAGATCGTGTATTTCATCAAGGCGGAAAACACCCAAGAGGTGACATTCGAGAACTTTCTGAAGGTCGTTCAGTATGGAACAGTGAAGGCGATGCACATTGAAAGCTTGCTTCGAGTCATGATGGGGGTTTACGCACCGATATTCTTCGAAAATACTTCTTGGCCTGACAGTATCCTTTATATTTTAGTTACTTTCTTGGTCATGTAATTATATGTCCTATTTTTTTGGAAGCTGCATCGTGGCATAAAATATACTGTATATATAACTGAAATTGACATGAAAACAGTATGAATAGCATATTTTCAAAATATTTTATAGGGACTGCTTTCAGTTTACACAACAGCTTTAACAATATACAAACTAACCCCCAAAAAACAGTCAAATGATATCAGCAGCAAATTGCAAGCAACCACAAATGCCCTTAATAATTCCTTTTCGTTAAATTTTTAATTGATATTGTTTGAATTTATTGTCGAAGAAATAAGTTCAATAACGTAATGTACCTATTTAACGCCCCTGCCCCAATAATTAAGCCGCCCTAACTACATGTAACTGGAATTACGTTATAAGCATCTCTTGATAATGACAAAAAATGAAAGATGATGTTAACATAAATTTAATAACATGATCTCTTGAGCTGACAAATATTTTGCTATTAAAATGAAAACTAAAGCGTATTATGGTTTTCTTATTATCAGATCTTTTTGCGTTGTTCTTCGGTAGTTTGATAACAAGGATTTCTGTGTTTTTCCACAATTTGAGAATGGGGCCTGTCCAATTGGATTGGGAAAAATCACGTTTTTTTTAACCAAAATTGGGACATAAGTGTTTTCGTTGTTTTAATTGCTAGAAAATACTTTTAAGATTGAGAATAAAAGTGATATTAATATTACATCTACTAAGGTTTTACTCATAGAACTAGATAGAAGATGAACTAAATATTGAGACTTAAATTAAAAAAGTACATATGTGTTTGTTTTTGGAAAACCTTCCTTAGGAATTTTCAGGTCACATTTGGGAAAAATGTATAATTTTTTCCATTGGCAATAGGTCCCCCTTCCGGAACCAAATTTGAATTAAAAAACGCACTGGATTTTGTTCTATAGAACAGCTAGTAGCATGTAGAGTATTGTCCTTAACCCGTGAAAGGCATCAAGAACGATTTCTCCGCACAGCTGCACAAGTTTCTGGCGACTCTGACAGACACGCGCTGGAAAATGGAGGGCAAGACTGTGCTTTACATTCCCACAGAGGGGACCAAAATCCCCAGTGAGGAGGCAGCCAAAAACAAGGAGCTTGTTCAGAGACTGGAAAGTAAGTGGCAGTTCTGCAAAGTTTCTTGTAGCTGCATTGTAACCAATTCTTTCAAAATAAAAATGAAATGGACCATGCTCTCGGAAAAATGAAGCTTAAAGGCCCTATAAAGCTGAAGATACGTTATTCTTTACAGATTTTCAAATATTTTTTTCATATTTTATTTATAAAGGTTATCAAAAAACAATATATATATATGCTATTGGACATAATAATCAAAAAATGAGCAATACAACTTGTTTTGAGCTCAAAATAAAGTGTCCTCCAAGTCAATTGTGTTTACAAACAGTCAGTATATTTACATTGCTGTTAACTTGCGAAAGAGAAAGTGAAAGGACTCGGGTCACCAAAAATATAATGATGACTTTTAACGTTTTTCGGTATCACTCGCAAAGTAGGTCTCTTCTAAATGGTTAAAACGTTTGTAGTGATATAATAAGTTACTTTCTGCTGGTAAAAAGTTGTTAAAATAGAATTAAAATTGAATTTTCTTTCGGCTATTTTAAGCATATGTCAACGCTCTGAGGCTACACATCATGTTAGTTGCAAAAATGTAAACATTTCTTCCAATTATGAAACGGGTTTATCTTCCATAATTCTTGACAACGTTGTACCTAAGCTGTGTATATTAGCAGTTTTTATGCAAGAGTAACTGAAATCCGGTAAAAATTAGACCAGTTGATATGCATAATAATAGGATTTGTGACCTTTATAGAGCCTTTAATGTATGTGTGTAAAATGTCGCCCCAGATTAGCCTCGGTAGTCCCGTTTCATGGTATTTTTTTTATAGGGAAGTCTCTTCTTAGCAAAAATCCTGTTGAGCCTCAGAGTGTCGTTCCTGATTAGGATGTGTGGACTGCACAGGCTAATCCTGATGAGGATGTGTGGACTGCACAGGCTCATCCTGATTAGGATGTGTGGACTGCACAGGCTAATCCTGATGAGGATGTGTGGACTGCACAGGCTCATCCTGATTAGGATGTGTGGACTGCACAGGCTTATCTAGGACATCACTGTACACACATGCATTAAGCCTCATTTTTTCAGAGCGAGGTTTTAATATTCGATTGGGGAAAATTTTGTTGATTGGGCTTTCAGGTGTCATCAAACTGGTGTTTCTGTTTATGTTTATCTTGTTCAGAGACTTGAAAAGTAAGCAAGACTGCTTTGTTAAAAGTTTCTTGTTTATCACCAAAAGGGGTTGAAAAATATATCCCCTAATTTTAGCGGATTTGAGCCAACTTTTCTCGACATAAAGGTTGTTCAATAGGGCTATTTGCCTAGAATCAAGATAGTACTTAAGTCAATATTGCGACAGAAAGTAGACAGATATTGGTCCCCAGAACTTGCATTTGAAAACGTTTGTAACATATTTTGTCCAGCTGCCATGATCCACTGGGCGCGCCAGATCAAGGAGGTGTTGAACACACAGGACGCCTTCGAGATGGCTGAGACCTCCGGCCCCCTGGAAGAGATCGAGTTCTGGAAGAACAGGTGCCAGGATCTGTCGGGAATTAGTGCCCAACTTGATAAACCAGGCGTGAAAAAGATCGAGAGCGTGTTGGAAGCTGCCAAATCGTCATACGTTGCACCCTTCCGAAAGCTGGCCAGTCAGATCAAGGTTGCATTGTCATTAGTGTAAAAGAATATTTGCTTGTTGTTGTTTTCCATAGACTATTCTATCTGCTTCCATGCATTTTTTTAACACACAACAACCACAGTATGTCTGTTTGCACTTTTGACCTTAAAAAGATAAAGAGATAACTCTTTTTTATGCCCATGGATCGAATGATCGGGGGTATAATGTTTTTGGCCTGTCAGTCTGTCATTGTATATGTGTGTCTGTGGGTCTGTCCCAAAACTTTAACCTTGGTCATAACTTTTGCAATATTGAAGATAGAAACTTGATATTTGGCATGCATATGTATCACATGGAGCTGCACATTTTGAGTGGTGAAAGGTCAAGGACATCCTTCAAGGTCAAAGGTCAAATATATGGCTTCAACGCTGCGCAGTAGGAGGCATTGTGTTTCACTTACACAGCACTTGTTTATATTCCCGTTTAAAACCGGGGAATATTATGGAAACATGTGGGGGCGTCATCCTGAGAACGATTTCTGTTCTTTAACTTAAACAGGTTAAATTGGGCATTTTGAAACATTGTGATAATGTTTATGGTAATCCCAACTCAGCCATTATTAGATAACTTGCCAGATTCCCTGAAGCACTTAAAAATTATAGCCCTTGAATTTTTTTAATAAATGCAAATACAATATATAGCACTTGTCTGCTCTCTAACTGAAGATCAATTAAGCCTGCTATTATAGCTTTTCTATTTTTCTTATTAAGTTATAAAGCCATTGCTGCAATTTTGTTTTCAAATTGAATTCTTTTGATGAGGATGCATGTTTTTTAAATTAGATAAAAGAATGAAAATACAGCAAAACAAACAAAACTCAATGCAAAACATAACCTTATTTATCAATACCTATACAGTTATTTTAACTAACATGAATACCCGGTACTCAAAATCAACAAATATTTTGTACAATATTTAAAAAAAATACAAGAAAATCAATGTTCCGTATAGCAATAGCCAAAATGTTAATGCTACATGTAGATGTGGTCTGGTTACATAGATTTAAAGAGATACAAAATGTTGTTTTAATTTTTGTATGGAGCACTTTATTCCATTTTAATTTCCCCCAATGATATCTATTCATACGACAAACGAACACTTACTTGGTACATGAACATGCCAAAAAAAAGCATTGTGTATCTTGTTAAAACTTTGTTACCAGACCACATGAAACATAGAACTTTTGGTTATTGCTATAAGGAACATTAATTTTCTATGTGTTAACTGTATTTTTTCAAAAAATAATGTACGAAATATTCTTTGATTTTGAGGGTTTATGAGCTTTTAAATAATTATACAGGAAGGCTCAAGGCAGGCTGAGAGCAACCTCAAGTTCCTGTTGGTCCTGAAGGATCCCTGCTACGAACTGTCTGATGCCAGACCAGTCAACATCCCAGCCATGATTCCAAAGATCCTCAACCTGATCCGTATGATCTGGGTTAACTCAGAGTTCTACAAGACTCGAGAACGACTGACTGGGATCTTGAAGAAGGTATGTATGCAGGGAAGACAATAAAAACCTCGGCTGCTGGCGATTTCACCAGATACTAACAATCTTGGCGCCGGCTACTTTTCCCATAAATATCAATTCAAAACAGCACAAAAAATGCCTGTTTAGTTCTTAGTCTCTGGCTACTTGGAAAATATAACTTGCTTCTCAAATTTAAAAGGAGAACACTGCTTTCTGGGAGAACTGGGCATGATGAGCGTAAAATGTCGTCCCTGATTACTTTCTGTCTAGACTTTAATTTCCTTTAGAAGAGACTTCCTTTAAATGAAAAATTCCATGAAAGTGAAAAATCTTCCTTGATGCACCTGTGCAGACTGCACAGGCTAATCTGATATGTGGCTTCATGCCTGGCTTTAAGAAAAAAACACTATACAGTGAGGAATATAAGAAGTGCCCACAAGCAAACGGCCCCTAAAATTAGGGGCCCTACATTTTCAACAAGACTCAAGAGAGAATGACGGGAATCCTGAAGAAGTCATGTTTGCAGGGGGGGGGGGGGGATGGAATAGGCAGGGATCCAGAAGCCTTAGTCCCTCAAATTTGAGATTGGCCCATAAATATTATTCTTGAGAAAAATTGACACAAATTGTGAATCAAGAATATATTCAGGGATGGAAAAATAGCAGAGGCCAACTAGCAAACATCCCCTTAAATTGAGGCGGGCCTTTATATTTCTGAAAGACTCCTGATAAATTGACTGAAATCTTGTAAATGGTTTGAATTAATTAACAGGTTAAATTTATGGGACGCAAGATTTTTTTCTGGGAAAACTTTTTTTGCTATTATGATTCTTGCTTTTTTTATTAATTTACAATAAATCATAGTCTTTAGAGATACATTTGTGGCTTTAAAAAAAAATTCAACAACAAAAAAACAACTTGCAAGTTTATGTATGACTATTTTCAGTTGAGTAATGAGATAATTTGCTATTATTGTCAGTTGAATAAGGAGATAATTGGCTGTTTTTTTCAGTTGAGTAACAAGATAATTTGCCGTTATTTTCAGTTGAATAAGGAGATAATTGGCTGTTTTTCAGTTGAGTAACGAGATAATTTGCCGTTATTTTCAGTTGAGTAACGAGATAAGTCGCTGTTTTTTTTTTCAGTTGAGTAAGGAGATAATTCGCTGTTATTTTCAGTTGAGTAAGGAGATAATTCACTGTTATTTTCAGTTCAGTAATGAGATAATTTGCCGTTATTTTCAGTTGAGTTACAAGATAATTCGCTGTTTTTTTCAGTTGAGTGATGAGATAATTCGCTGTTATTTTCAGTTGAGTACCGAGATAATTTGCTGTTATTTTTAGTTGAGTAACAAGATAATTTGCTGCTTTTTTCAGTTGAGTAACGAGATAATTTGCTGTTTGTTTTAGTTGAGTAACGAGATAATTTGCTGTTTTTTCAGTTGAATAATGAGATAATTGGCTGTTCTTTTCAGTTGAGTAACGAGATAATTCGCCGTTGCTGCCGCGAGATTAACCTGGACAAGATCTTTGATGGCTATGTTCAGAGTGGCATGAAGTCACTGCACGAGTGTATTGAGTGCTGTGAGCAGTGGAAGGAGATCTACAATAAGGTATGTGGAAACTGGGAAACTTCCAAAGGACCAGTGAGTATATGTATATAGAGTCTTGCTCTCCCAAAACGGTTCTTAATGTGCGTAAAGTGTCGTCCCAGATAAGACTGTACAGTCTGCACAAGCCAATCAGGGATATCACTTTCCGATTTCCTGGAATTTTTTCTTTAAAGGAAGTTTATTCTTATAAAAAATAAAGTCTAGACCGAAGTGTCGTCCCTGATTAGCCTGTGCGGACTGCACAAGCTAATATGATATGACACTGTGCTCACGTGCATTAAATCCCGTTTTCCTAAAACGAGACTCAAATGGTTTCATTGTGACCCAAGCAAGAGGCGGGTAAATCACTCTGTTATTTTTCGAGAGATTTTCAACATCTCTAAATCATTCCAAGCGTTCGTTAAAATAAACATAAATTACTCTCTTTATTAGGAATCATCAGCATCCTTTAAAACTTTTTTTAAAATGTTTGGAGTGTTTTACCTTTAATTTTATAATAAACAATTAAATAAAAAGATATTACTTTGAAACGAATGATGATCTTTTTATACTGCAAAACATTTGTATATGTTTGCATAAAATGTTTGTGTTTTCTTTAAAACGAATTGCTATTTCTAGGACACACATTTGTTGATTTCTGATTTTGTGAGGAAAAAATTGCGTAGGTAAGTTGTTCAGTGTTGATTTCATGTGTCCATAATATTTTCGGTAATCACTGTTGGAGGTGGGCCCAGTTTGATTACATTCCAGTTTACTAGTCCATCATTGTGACTGAACAATCACATGCAAATCAATACATTGTAACTCAAATATAACGCAGTTGACTGGATACAAACCACAAGAGAGTGGTAGAACATACTTAGTAACAGCGTTAGAGCATGAAACACATGCTATTTGTACACCTGTATTGCACCAATCATTAGATAATCACACTAAATCTGTCAATTTCCCAGTTATGGTTAGTTATATTTTATTTAATGCTTTCCGGTGGTTTATAGAGAAATATCAGTGAATTAAAACTGATAATTTCACTGTTTCAAACAGTGAAAATTATCAGTGAGAATTATCGATAATTTTCATTGTTTACTGTGAAATGACGTCATTTTTTTGACGAAATGACGTCATTATCCCAGCAAAATTCGTTAGTTAAACTCTTGAACAATGTATATAAACTGTGAAAAATGCATTAAATAAAAAAAAAATTTGTTGGATTCGGTGGATTATCGACTTTAATTCACTCGTGATCATAGAAAACATATATTTTCACTCGTGGCTGCGCAACTCGTGAAAATATTATTTTCTATGATCACTCGTGAATTAAAATCGATAATCCACCGGATCCAACAAATATCCTCTATATCATTATAATCAATTATAATTCAGCCATTATGCAATCAGCACATGGGGCGCCGCCATATTTGAATTTCAAGAAAATGATCTAGACCGCCATGAAAGGTTGGAAAAAAAATGGGAGCCAAGACCCTACCACGTTTTATTGAATTCAGCGTAATAATGGAGGGCGTTATATTAGATTTACAGTGTATGTTTACATTTCTCTTTAATGAAAGCACATTGTCTTTGATCAGCTGTGAGTTGATGAATACGACCCGCACTCAAAAGTGCCCTTTTGAAAAAATACTGCTGGCTTGAAAGTGCCCTTTCGACAAAATAGCCCCCCCCCCCCCCTGCCCTTTTCAAATCCTAGCTGGGGCACTGGTTTATCTTTGTTTTTCCAGACCTCCAAACTGCACCACAAGTTCTCTCCCGTTGGATGGGTGCTGGACAAGAGCAGTATCTTCGCCCAGGTGGACGCCTTCGTACAGAGATGCAAGGACCTGTTGGAGGTAAGTTTGAACCTATTTGAGCTGCGCTATGAGAAAAACAGTTGGGCCAAACTTGACATCAGCCATTTCTAACTACACCAGTCTTCATGTAGAACACTTTGTTAATGACATAATCAATAGTGGTAGTGAGTATATATTTAAAAGCTGGACGTATTTTTCTTCCCTCCTATTCTATTCTTCATTCTTGAGTCTAACAATGGGTTGGTGAATATGTGTCCAGGTGTGCCAAGCCCAGATCCACTTTGCCCGTCGAGAGGAAGGGGACAAGAAAGAGATGCCACACTTTGCCGGGCAAAAGGGCCCCGAAATCATGCGCAGCATTATGGAAATAGAAGGGACCTTCGAGAAGAACCTGGCTAACCTGAGACACGTGAAGAAGACAATACTTGATGTGAAGGCCACCTCATGGCATGATGATTACAACAGGTTGAGTTTTTAATTGTTTTATTGAGCATTACTTTGGGAGAATGGGGTTTAAATTAATGCATGTGTAGAAAAAGTCACTTTTCGCTTTTATGATATTTTAGGTTAAAGTAAGTTTCTTCTAAATGAAAATCCATCCTAGGTGGAAAGTGTCGTCCCTGATTAGCCTATGCATACTGCACAGGCTTATCTGGGATGACACTTTTTGAACATGTATTTAGGCCCATTTTTCCAGAGCGAGGCTCAATTACGTCACAGGGAGGGGGTATATTAAAATGTCTCTATCAATCAGTCGGTTGGTTTGTCCAAGTGTTGACAAAGCTACTGTCACATTTCATACAAGATTAAATTGAAACCTGAAATGTGATGCAAGATCGTAAAATTCAAGCTCATTGAATACAAGCTCTTTGAATTCAGCCCTTTAAAAACAGGCTCTTTCAATTCCAGCTCTTTCAATACAAGCCCTTTAGATACAAGCTCTTTCAATACAAGCCCTTTAGATACAAGCTCTTTCAATACAAGCCCTTTAGATACAAGCTCTTTCAATACAAGCCCTTTAGAACAAGCTCTTTCAATACAAGCCCTTTAGAACAAGCTCTTTCAATACAAGCCCTTTAGATACAAGCTCTTTCAATACAAGCCCTTTAGATACAAGCTCTTTCAATACAAGCCCTTTAGATACAAGCTCTTTCAATACAAGCCTTTAGAACAAGCTCTTTCAATACCAGCCCTTAAATACAAGCATTTTGAAAACAAGCTATTTGTATAAAAGCTCTTTCAATGCAAGCCCTTTAAATACAAGCTCTTTCAATGCAAGCCCTTTAAATACAAGCTCTTTAAATACAAGCTCTTTCAATGCAAGCCCTTTTAATACAAGCTCTTTCAATACAAGCTCTTTCAATACAAGCTCTTTCAATACAATTTCTTTACCCACATATACTTGTTATTTTCAGGTTCCGTGCTGGAGTGAAGGACCTTGAAGTGATGATGCAGAACGTGATCACGTCCGCCTTTGAGACGATCACGACGGTTGAGGGTGGTGTGGAGCTGCTTGATATCTTCATGCATCTCTCTGGTAGAGAGGTATGTAGAGACTTGATATCTTCATGCATCTCTCTGGTAGAGAGGTATGTAGAGACTTGATATCTTCATGCATCTCTCTGGTAGAGAAGTATGTAGACACTTGATATCTTCATGCATCTCTCTGGTAGAGAAGTATGTAGAGACTTGATATCTTCATGCATCTCTCTGGTAGAGAGGTATGTAGACACTTGATATCTTCATGCATCTCTCTGGTAGAGAAGTATGTAGAGACTTGATATCTTCATGCATCTCTCTGGTAGAGAGGTATGTAGGGACTTGATATCTTCATGCATCTCTCTGGTAGAGAGGTATGTAGAGACTTGATATCTTCATGAATCTCTCTGGTAGAGAAGTATGTAGAGACTTGATATCTTCATGCATCTCTCTGGTAGAGAGGTATGTAGACACTTGATATTTTCATGCATCTCTCTGGTAGAGAGGTATGTAGAGACTTGATATCTTCATGCATCTCTCTGGTAGAGAAGTATGTAGAGAATTGATATCTTCATGCATCTCTATGGTAGAGAGGTATGTAGAGACTTGATATCTTCATGCATCTCTCTGGTAGAGAAGTATGTAGAGACTTGATATCTTCATGCATCTCTCTGGTAGAAAGGTATGTAGAGACTTGATATCTTCATGCATCTCTCTGGTAGAGAGGTATGTAGAGACTTGATATCTTCATGCATCTCTCTGGTAGAGAGGTATGTAGAGACTTGATATCTTCATGCATCTCTCTGGTAGAGAGGTATGTAGAGACTTGATATCTTCATGCATCTCTCTGTTAGAGAGGTATGTAGAGACTTGATATCTTCATGCATCTCTCTGTTAGAGAGGTATGTAGAGACTTGATATCTTCATGCATCTCTCTGAGGTATGTAGAGACTTGATAACTTCGTGCATCTCTCTGGTAGAGAGGTATGTAGAGACTTGATATCTTCATGGATCTCACTGGTAGAGAGGTATGTAGAGACTTGATATCTTCATGCATCTCTCTGGTAGAGAGGTATGTAGAGACTTGATATCTTCATGCATCTCTCTGTTAGAGAGGTATGTAGAGACTTGATATCTTCATGCATCTCTCTGGTAGAGAGGTATGTAGAGACTTGATATATTCATGCATCTCTCTGGTAGAGAGGTATGTAGAGACTTGATCTCTTCATGCATCTCTCTGGTAGAGAGGTATGTAGAGACTTGATATCTTCATGCATCTCTCTGGTAAAGAGGTATGTAGAGACTTGATATTTTCATGCATCTCTCTAGTAGAGAGGAATGTAGAGACTTGATATCTTCATGCATCTCTCTGGTAGAGAGGTATATAGAGACTAGATATTTTCATGCATCTCTCTGGTAGAGAGGTATGTAGAGACTTGATATATTCATGCATCTCTCTGGTAGAGAGGTATGTAGAGACTTGATCTCTTCATGCATCTCTCTGGTAGAGAGGTATGTAGAGACTTGATATCTTCATGCATCTCTCTGGTAAAGAGGTATGTAGAGACTTGATATTTTCATGCATCTCTCTAGTAGAGAGGAATGTAGAGACTTGATATCTTCATGCATCTCTCTGGTAGAGAGGTATGTAGAGACTTGATATCTTCATGCATCTCTCTGGTAGAGAGGTATGTAGAGACTTGATATCTTCATGCATCTCTCTGGTAGAGAGGTATGTAGAGACTTGATCTCTTCATGCATCTCTCTGGTAGAGAGGTATGTAGAGACTTGATATCTTCATGCATCTCTCTGGTAAAGAGGTATGTAGAGACTTGATATTTTCATGCATCTCTCTAGTAGAGAGGAATGTAGAGACTTGATATCTTCATGCATCTCTCTGGTAGAGAGGTATATAGAGACTAGATATTTTCATGCATCTCTCTGGTAGAGAGGTATGTAGAGACTTGATATATTCATGCATCTCTCTGGTAGAGAGGTATGTAGAGACTTGATCTCTTCATGCATCTCTCTGGTAGAGAGGTATGTAGAGACTTGATATCTTCATGCATCTCTCTGGTAAAGAGGTATGTAGAGACTTGATATTTTCATGCATCTCTCTAGTAGAGAGGAATGTAGAGACTTGATATCTTCATGCATCTCTCTGGTAGAGAGGTATGTAGAGACTTGATATCTTCATGCATCTCTCTGGTAGAGAGGTATGTAGAGACTTGATATCTTCATGCATCTCTCTGGTAGAGAGGTATGTAGAGACTTGATATCTTCATGCAACTCTCTGGTAGAGAGGTATGTAGAGACTTGATGTCTTCATGCATCTCTCTGGTAGAGAGTTATGTAGAGACTTGATATCTTCATGCATCTCTCTGGTAGAGAGGTATGTAGAGACTTGATATCTTCATGCATCTCTCTGGTAGAGAGGTATGTAGAGACTTGATATCTTCATGCATCTCTCTGGTAGAGAGGTATGTAGAGACTTGATATCTTCATGCATCTCTCTGGTAGAGAGGTATGTAGAGACTTGATATCTTCATGCATCTCTCTGGTAGAGAGGTATGTAGAGACTTGATATCTTCATGCATCTCTCTGGTAGAGAGGTATGTAGAGAGATATATAAGCCTTGCTATGGGATAACTGGGCTTCATGCATGTGGGTAAAGTGCCACCCAATATTAGCCTATGCAGTCTGCACAGACTAATCAGGGACAACACAAAACTTGATTTTTATTTATAAGACATTTCCTTTAATAAAAAAATTCTATGAAAGCGTAAAGTGTCGTCCATGATAAGTCTGCACAGGGTATCTGGGATGACACTTTACACACATGCATTAGCCCTGGTTTACCCAGAGAGCTATTCATGGTGTTGTATAATCTTTTTGTTGTTGTAAATCCTTGTACAAAGTACAAACCGCCTCAGACAGTCAAAGAGACATAGTGATTTAGGTATTTTGAAAATCTACCATAAATATCCATGATGGTTTTTGAAATGTTTATGACTTTTACATCTCTGATTAATTTGAACGTTTTATTTTTCAAAAATCCAACGTCTGTCATGTATAGATTATTACTCTCATACTTCCATTACTTGAGCATTTGGTTCATCCTTATGCAACCTTAGTTTTTTATTAAGGTATGGTAAATTGACCCTCGTTCTGAAAAAACTCGGCTTTATGTATGAGCGTAAAGTGTCGTCCCAGATTAGACAGTGCAGTCCACACAGGCTTATCAGGGACGACACTTCCCGCTTTTATGGGATTTTTTGTTTAAAAGAGATCACCTCTAAACACAAATCTGATTGCAACCCTAGTTTGAAACTTAACTGTTTCTTCCAATCAATGAAACCCTTTACTTTTCAATTGTACTTTTTCCGCAAATATATTGACAGGCGATCAAGCGAACAATTGACAAGAAGACAGTGGACGTGTATGCGATGTTCAATGAGGAGCTGAATGCCGTAAAGAAAGAGCTGACTCAGAAAACCATCCCACAATCCCCCTCGCACCCCAAGTTTGCGGGCCAGGCTCTTTGGGCTCGGCAGCTGAAACGCCGCATTGAGAGGAGCATGATGGTAAGAGGGCAGTGGGTTTTTTCACCATTTTTGGAATTGGAAAAATTTACGGTGTTTTGACTAATATTGGGAAATTAGTGTTGTTTTTGTCGTTTTGCTAAAAAATGTTTCAAAATTGAGAATATAAGTGTTTTCAGTATTATATTAACCTATGGCTCAACTTATATGGATGGGAGGTGAACAAATTATTGAGATCTAAAAAAAATATTTATTTTTTTGAAACCTACAATTGGGAATTTTTAGGTCTCATTTTGGAAAAATATATACTTTTTATTTCATTGGGAATGGGGCCTGATACCGGCCCCGATTTTGAACAACAAACGCACTGACTTAGATACCTATTTTGAATCATTTGTAGTCCCTTAGAAAATTAAATTTAATTAAAGCCCTTTTACTAGATTTAATTTTTAAAGGTTTTATTTCCAACTCTTAGATACTGATGAGCAGTCAAAAGCAGAAAACCTGAACAGACTGCAAAGGACTTGCCGGCTGTTCTGGTTTTATGCTGCTTGCAAATAGCCAATTTCACTTTCCTTCTGAGAGGGAATGGGTTAAGCACTTTCAATAGCTCTAGTTTATGCATATAGGCTGCCTGATATGTCATGGATTGTAGTTGACTAAATATATTTTAAAACTCAAAACCATTATTATTATACCCCCATTTATATTGGTAATGGGGGCTATATAGGGGTCATTTTGTCGGTCTGTCAGTCTGTCTGTCAGTCGGTCGGTTGGTCTGTCCCGAAAATTTAATCCGATTTTCACCAAACTTGGTCAGAAGTTGTATCTAGATGATGTCTAGGTCAAGATTGAATATGGGTCATGCCAGGTCAAAAACTAGGTCACAGGGTCACTTAGTGCGTTATAAACTGAAAGTTTGTCCCGACCATAACTATGTCATTTATCGTTAGATTTTAAAATGAATTAGTACATTTGTTCACCATCAAGGGACGGTGTGTCATGCAAAAGAAGTCGTCGATATCTCCAAAGTCAAGGTCACACTTAGATCCGCCCATAAATGAGCTTGTCTGGGCCATAACTTTGTCATTTATTGTGAGACTTTAAAATCATTTGGCACATTTGTTCACTATCATTGGCCAGTGTGTCATGCAAAAGAATAACGTCAATATCTTCAAGGTCAAGGTCACATTTGGAGTTCAAAGTCAAAAATGGCCATAAATGAGCTTGTCCGGGCCATAACTATGTCATTCATTGTGAGATATTAAAATGACACTGTACATTAATTATGTTCACTGTCATTGGACGGCGTGTCATGCAAAAGAATTCAAGAGTTCAAAGGTCAAAATGGCCATAAATGATAATGGCATAATAATTCTTAAAAATCGCCATAAATTAGCTTCTCTTGCTTTGTGAAGACGGCATGCAAAATATTCTATGTCAATGCGGCATGTGGGGGTATATGTCACGTCTGTGACAAAGCTCTAGCTGTAGTTGACTTAAAATCCGGTTTAACTCAAAATCATTCTTTAATGCGCAATATACCATAATATTTCTTAAATCCATCACTACTCTGTCATCATTTTTGTATTTTCACAGGCACTGGACAGGGCATTCTTCTTGCCGCAGATTGGTTCAGGCAAAGAGGTGATGACGCAGTACCAGCAGCTCTGTATGGCCCTTGATGAATACATCCGTAAGACCTTCCATGAATGGACCCTCACCATTGATAAGGTAGGATCAATTGAGCCTTGTTCTGAGAAAACAGAGCTTAATTAATGTGCGTAAAGTGTCGTCCAAGATTAGCCTGTGCAGTCTACACAGGCTAATCAGAGACAAAATTTTATGCTTTAATATAATGTTTCTTTTAAAGGAAGTCTTTTATAAACAAAAATAAAGTTTAGGCCGAAAGTGTTGACAATGTGGACTGCACAGTCTAATCTTGGACAGCACTTTATGCCCATACATTAAGCCTTGTTTACTCAGAGGATGGGACATTAATTGAACATTTTAAAACTGAAGTTTTGAATTGAATGCAATAGTATAACCATGAATATGTCCTACCATAATACTGTAAAATCATTATTGTTCATTGGACATTAATTTAGTTGATTTTGTGTGTTGGTTGATCCACAAATTTAACACAAACATCGGTAAACAACAGAAGCAAATTTCCTTTTTTTCCGAAATCAGAGTTTCACGAATATAATATTTTTTTTCTCCATTTTTGCATTTTAAAAACTGACTGCGTATTATACATTGGGGGGCGCTATACATGGGAAAATACTGTATGTATCCACAAAAAAGTCTTCTTTTTTTTAAACCACACAATTTCGTGCCAATAAATACAAATGATTTTACAGCCCATGGCTTCCTTTGCTTGATGTTAACAGGTTTATAAATCAAGCACATCCTTTGCTTGATGTTTACAGGTTTATAAATCAAGCACATACTTTGCTTGATGTTTACAAGTTTATAAATCAAGCACATACTGTGCTTGATGTTTACAGGTTTTTAAATCAAGCACATACTTTGCTTGATGTTTACAGGTTTATAAATCAAGCACATACTTTGCTTGATGTTTACAGGTTTATAAATCAAGCACATACTTGGCTTGATGTTTACAGGTTTATAAATCAAGCACATACTTTGCTTGATGTTTACAGGTTTATAAATCAAGCACATACTTTGCTTGATGTTTACAGGTTTATAAATCAAGCACAGTCTCAATGGAGGCACTTAATGATGACAGTCTGAAAAAAGTAACCTTTTGTAGCTCGAGTGCATTTTGATATTGTTTAATGACACATGTTCTATGATCCTTAGAGTTTTGAATGTAGCACTAGTGCATTATGATTTTGTTTAATGACACGAGTTCTATGATCCGTAGCATTTTGAATGTAGCTCAAGTGCATTATGATTTTGTTAAATGACACATGTTTTATGATCTGCAGCGTTTTGAATGTAGCTCAAGTGCATTATGATTTTGTTCAATGACACATGTTCTATGATCTGCAGCGTTTTGAATGTAGCTCAAGTGCATTATGATTTTGTTAAATGACACATGTTCTATGATCTGTAGTTTTTTGAATGTAGCTCAAGTGCATTATGATTTTGTTAAATGACACATGTTCTATGATCTGCAGCGTTTTGAATGGAGCTCAAGTGCATTATGATTTTGTTAAATGACACATGTTCTATGATCTGCAGCGTTTTGAATGTAGCTCAAGTGCATTATGATTTTGTTTAATGACACATGTTCTATGATCTGCAGCGTTTTGAATGTAGCTCAAGTGCATTATGATTTTGTTTAATGACACATGTTCTATGATCTGCAGCGTTTTGAATGTAGCTCAAGTGCATTATGATTTTGTTTAATGACACATGTTCTATGATCTGCAGCGTTTTGAATGTAGCTCAAGTGCATTATGATTTTGTTTAATGACACATGTTCTATGATCTGCAGCGTTTTGAATGTAGCTCAAGTGCATTATGATTTTGTTTAATGACACATGTTCTATGATCTGCAGCGTTTTGAATGTAGCTCAAGTGCATTATGATTTTGTTTAATGACACATGTTCTATGATCTGCAGCGTTTTGAATGTAGCTCAAGTGCATTATGATTTTGTTTAATGACACATGTTCTATGATGTGCAGCGTTTTGAATGTAGCTCAAGTGCATTATGATTTTGTTTAATGACACATGTTCTATGATCTGCAGCGTTTTGAATGTAGCTCAAGTGCATTATGATTTTGTTTAATGACACATGTTCTATGATCTGCAGCATTTTGAATGTAGCTCAAGTGCATTATGATTTTGTTAAATGACACATGTTCTATGATCTGCAGCGTTTTGAATGTAGCTCAAGTGCATTATGATTTTGTTAAATGACACATGTTCTATGATCTGCAGCGTTTTGAATGGAGCTCAAGTGCATTATGATTTTGTTAAATGACACATGTTCTATGATCTGCAGCGTTTTGAATGTAGCTCAAGTGCATTATGATTTTGTTTAATGACACATGTTCTATGATCTGTAGTGTTTTGAATGTAGCTCAAGTGCATTATGATTTTGTTAAATGACACATGTTATATGATCAGCTGAAAGGGGTGTGAAGATGAATTACTTTATTATAAATTTATGTTACTTCAAACATATTAAAATAAATATATTTCTGAAACTGTTATAAGGATATCACTTTCCATTAGATATCTTTGATCCATATATAGTCCGTCTGTCTGTCAGGGTAGGGTGTCTGTTTTTCTGTGTGTCCGTACGAATCTGTATAATGGTGATCTGCACGTAATTTCGGGTTTTAAGTCTGATCAAATTAGCGGTTGCTTTGTTTACACAAATTTTTAAAAAAATACACTGCCTTCTGCCATTACTAAAAATTAATTGAAGATAGGTTTATACTACTTTCTGAGATCCTGTTCTACCTTCAACAACATTAACTTGGAACTGACTGCTGTTTGTCTGTTACAATGCTTTTTGTTAATTTTATGATTAAGGTGATGCATTTGTAGAATTTAAATTTATTTGAAAATAAGTGCAAATTCACATTTTCTTAGTATTTGCTTTCAGTATCTTGAAATGCATTAACATCTCTCTTGGAAAAAGTGGTTTAATGGACCAACACTTTACATGCACATCCATTAAGCCTTTACCACTAAGATTCGTTTTTTGTCGCATTTGCAGTCCCTAAGACAGTTTAATTTAATGAAAGACCATTCTTACTAGATTCAAGTTTTAAGATTAATTCCAACCCTTAGATACTGATTAGCAGCAAACAGCACAAACAGCCTTAGATACTGATTAGCAGCAAACAGCACAAACCCTGAACAGACTGCGAGTCACTCGCAGGCTGTTCTGGTTTTATGCTGTTTGCACATAGCCATTTTCCCTTTGCTTCTGAGTGGGAAAGGGTTAAACTCTGTTTTCCCAGAGCTAGATTCAAGTGGTTGTTTTCATGTATGTATTTGTATGTATAGGAACCAGTGAAGAAGCTAGAAGTTCCTCTGATGTGTCGCAGTCTCGAAAGACCACCGATGTTGGACATCAACTTCAACAAGTAGGTTTTTTCGTGTGAAACGCATGCAGGATATTGCTGGGTAGCTATTGATATTTCTATTAGCGCTTGTTACAATGAAGATATGTACAGTTAACTGCTTTAAAGAAACTTACTGAATATTCTGAATAGAGAAACAAGCTTAGATAAACAGTATACTGAATAATTCAATAATGCTTCAGCCTACTCTGATGAAAGGGTTAAATGCATGTGTGTAAAGTGTTGTCCCAGATTAGCCTGTGCAGTCTGCGCAGACTTTGCAGATCACACTTGATGCACATGCAATAAACCCCATTTTCCTAGATCAAGGCTCAATTAAATTAAAGTCTGCAATATTATGCTATCATTGCACAGCATGTTTTAACCTTTTCCCACATAAGAAACAAAGTGAAAATGGCTATTACAATCAGCATTAAACCAGAACAGCCTGCGAGTAACTCACAATCTGTTCAGGTTTCATGCTGTTTGCTGCTCATCAGTATGGAAGGGTTGGAAATGAAGCCTTTAAATTTGATTTTAATTAGAAAAGTACCTAATTAAATTTAACTTTCTATGGGACTACTAATGCGTCAAAATACGTTTCTAAGTAATAAAGAGGTAACCCATTTATGCCTAGCGTCTAGAAAAAAAGGCCTTGGCAAACAGCGTAGACTCAGATGAGACGCCGCATGTAAGAAATATTCTAAATATAAAAATAAATATACCAGACATCCCTAATTTTGGAAATAAATTGATCCAATTTAGAAGGATGGGAGAGTCCACTAGGCATAAATGGGTAAAGTGAATTACTTTCCATTCTCCAGAGACCTGCTCAAGATGTTCCAGGAGATCCACTACTGGGAACGCCTCATGTTCGAGACTCCGCACTACGCAGTGCACGTCTACAACAAACGAGAGGACCTACGAGGACTTCGAGAACACGTCATGCTGGTTGTCAGGGACTACAACAGGTGGGTGCGGCAATTTGTATACCTGGATAGAAATTAATGGTTGCTCGTTTGCCTCGGGCAGGTAGATTGAGGCACAGGCAAGTCAATATCAAAATTGAGTAGCCCCGGCACATAGCTTTTTAAAAAGCTTGAAACAGTTTTCTCATTTTTTGTGTGAATATTTTGCAAAGCTTGAAACAGTTTTTGCCTATTTTTGCAGTAAATTTAAAAAAGCACCAAAATTCAGGCTCATAAAATTGCACAATGGGCTGATATTGTTTTGTTAAAAGTAAGTATTTGATAATTATGACGTGTGCTTGGTTCTGGGCTATTTACTCTTTGGCCGGGCTATGGAAGTTCTAGAGATAGTTACATGTCTGGGGAACCCACGGTCATAAATTATTTCTGTCCCTTTTGTATTTAGAAGTGACCTTGTCTATTTGTCGTTCGGTCAGACAAAGTTTGAGGAGCGAACTATTTTCACTTTCCTTAAGGATTTAATGGAAACTTAAACTATTTCATCAACATAAAGTGAAGATGTGCAGTTAACTTGTTTAATTAAGCCCAGTTTTCCCAAAACACGGCTCATATTTCTGCGACTTCAACAGGATCATAGCGGCCCTTTCCCCAGAGGAGCGTGGGTTATTCCGGGAGAGGATTCGATTCCTGGACAAGAAGGTTCACCCTGGCCTCACAAAGCTCACATGGGCATCAAAAGGCATATCCGACTACTTTGTCACCGAGTGCCGACTGAATTCCAACAAAATACAGGGCATTGTTGATGACTATAAGGTATGTATTGAGATTTTTAGACTTCCGTTCTTGCAGTATTTTCAGATCAATACTTTATAAATCTATTTTTTAGATCAATAATTGATCTATTTATTTTAGATCAATATTTGATCTCTTTAATTTTAGATCAATAATATATCTATTGATTGGCATGTTTTTATATGCTATCGTGTGTAGTGATCTGTAGTAAAAAGATGCCATGAAATAATATTATTTTATTTTTAAATTGAACAAATTCATGGAATGTGTCCATATCTCTTTTTAATCAACAGTATTTTAAAGTCATACAAAATAAATACAAAATAACGCAATGCTCAGTCTTTCTTAAGATAAAAGAAGACCATTTGACATTGATTTAAAGTTCTTAAAAAAACATCACAAACATTAAAAAAAGATGTTTTTCACAAACATTAAAAAAAGTGTTGAAATATTATTTTGTAGGATCCGTGATAGCCATTGATAATTACAGTAGAACTATTTATATTTGTTGGAATGAAACTTTTTTCAAAAAAAGATTTTTTGTGGACTTGTAAATGTGGATTTCTGTTTTTGGCGAAAGAAGGATGGAATTTGCGTCGATATTTTCTGATGTGTTTGTGTTTAATTTGTGTATCTTATAATCCACGGGTTGAACTAAAATCATTGTCTCACATATAATAATAATTTAACAGTATCTTGAAAACATTTTTTGCTCAGGGTTCCAACATGGAGATCTCGACCAAGTGTGTGAATGTCAGTGAGAACCTGCTAGTGAAGATTGACAGTCGCAAGGTGTACGAGAACTTGGAGTTTGAAGAGTCACAGGTAGAGATAGGAACTTATTTTTCATAATTGAGCGTCCCACTGTAAAAAGGGGGGTTTTATTCATGTACATGGAGTTTGAAGAGTCCCAGGTAGAGATAGGAACTTACTTTTCATTATTGAGCGTCACTCTGTAAAAAGGGGGTTTAATTCATGGCTGGCTGCACAGGCTAATCAGGGATGACACTTTCCGCCTAAACAGTACTTTGGCTAAGAAGAGACAACAGTTAATGCAATGCATTTAACCCACTTTTCATTCGAGATTCACTCGTCAATAATCTTGAGTATTTTGGTTGTACTGCCTAACATTAAAGAGCCCAGAACCATGCACTGGTCATGTGTATCTACGGTATTTCTTCGATTGTAAGAGGGATTGACTATAAGACGAGACCCCAACTTTAGGTTCCAGATCGGCTGTATTTTATGTGGCCTCGCTAATAAGACATGGCAATTTTTACGGACGAAAATCGGTAAAATTTCAACAGTCAAAATACCCGTAAAGGTTTACACAATGCTTGTTTTACGGCCCACCCCTAGGTGGCAACATGTCACTATCGATAATTTCAGGGGTTTATTGCAGTTTTATGGCTTTGTTTTACCTACCACATCAATCGGTCCATACAGTGTACTTCACCGCGATAAAATCATGGCAAGTTACGTAAGAGGCTGATGATAGTCAATGGGTGTTCTCCTCCTGGAAATTGTGCTTTTAATGCATAATATAATCCCCAAAAAAATTTCCACACATGAAGCGTTGCAACAAATTAATATTTAATTCATAACAAATATACCACAAGTATAAATGTTCCGTTAAATTCCCAAATGAAAATAATAATTTGTAATCCGAAACACACTTCCGATTTTGTAATGTTAACACGACGTTTACAATTCTTCCAATATAGTCATCATGTATATTTCCCGACAAAAGAGCGCAAACATTATGCGGAAATGTACAAGGTCATGGAAAGCTTGCGTGTATTGATTTTTTATACAAACTGTGTAGCGCAGAGAACATTGAATTCTGTTTATTTCGGTTAAATGTTTCTTTGGTATTTTTAACACAATTATATCGCGAATAATTTGATATTTCTTCTTAATTAATTTCAAATCAAACACGCCGTATCCTTATCGTTACCGTCTATTAGTTGAGTAATTATTAAAACAGTAATTTTACTGTATACGGATTCAAGAGAACATCTGGACAGAACTGGAGTAAGTGTTGGGCGTTATGAAAACACGCACAGCACGTCTACTGACCTATTGTGTAGACTGCTGTCTGCGGTGTTTAGACAAAAAGGAATAACAAGTGTGATTGCAACTCTGCCGATTTGGTCCATTATAAATTACCGGTAATACATTGTTTTGAATGTCATTATTTTAATCAATGCATTCTTATTAATGTAATGGAAAAAATTAATCAATGAACTTTATTTTTTATTCGATAATTAACTTGCAAGTATATTCCAAACAGACATGTCATTTATAATATATAATAACAACAGGTTATAAGCAGCAAATCATGTATCTAAACGAAAGTAGTTTCTTTGCTTCATCAGAAATACGGTTATCACTTCACATATATTGGTAAAAAAAAATAAGTTTTTTTTTAGGATGCTCTTATAGAAGACCCCCCAACTTTATGCCTTAAAAAATCAGGGAAAAAACCAGTTTTACAATCGAAGAAATATGTTAACACTTTCTTTAAATGAAAAAATGGATAATAGAAGCACAACGTTGCTGACATGAAGCAATATCAATCCATTATGTCCTAGTATTAGCCTGAGTGTCATTGGTCTTAATAAATGAATACAATAAAATTTATTGTTTGATCCACAGTCGCCAATTTTTGTTCAATGATTAATTGCATGGAATTTCCTGCCAGACTATCAACTTTGAAAATTTTCAAAAATCTACTCGCCCTTAGCTAACCGGCAGCCACTTATTTCTGTCCCTGGCAGGTAAGCCACCGCTCGAGCGTGCAGAAGAGGCTGAAACAGTACCACGACGAGATCATCAACACCATGAAGAAGACGTATGAAGTGTTCAAGGGGGATGGTGCGGAGGTCAGTATGTGTTTTGGGAAAATGGGGCTTAAATAATTTGCGTAACATGTCAGAGTGCATAGGCATATCTGGGACGACACTTTCTGCCTATATTGGATTTTTGGGGAAAACTGGGCTTAATATATGTGCATAATGTGTTGTTCAATATTAGCCTATGCAGTCTGCACAGGCTAATCTGGGACCAAATTTTCAGCCTATACTGGTTTAGGAGAGACTTCCTTTAAACGAAAAAATAAATAAAGCATAAATAATCATCTCTGATTAGCCTGTGGGGACTGAACATGCTTATCTGGGACGAAACACATGCATTAAGCCCAGTTTTCTAAGAACACTGCTGATATGATAATAGAGTACACTAGGTTAATGTCTAATACGGATAAAGATTTTAGTAAGATTTTAATACCTGAAACACAAACCTCGGCAAATGGTTCATGTTTTGTTCCAAGCAAAGAAACCATCTGTGTTCGATTCTTACCTGCAATTGTATTTTTCCCATTAGTTTCTATCTCAAAACTTTCGGTCTTTATTTTAAATACAAACATAAGAAAAAGGCAGAATTTAACAGACAACACGATAAACATCAAATGACATCATCATCATGAAAGTTAGGAAAATGAAATCATGTGAAGGATTCAGGGTCCCTCGGCTGACACACAAAGTTCGTGTTTCAGGTGCAGTCTCACTGGCATCGTTACACAGAGAAGATGGACAAGATGGTGGAGGAAGCCTTCAGACTCAACGTCAAGTGGTCCCTCCAGGAGCTCTCTAAGGCCATCAACGGGGACGGGAAGTCTGCCCCCAACCCCCTGTTCAGGGTGAAAGTCTGTCTGGAAGGGGACAAGGTAAGTGGTTTGTCTGAGAGGGCAGAGGGGAAAGTCTGCCCCCAACCCCTATGTTCAGGGTGAAAGTCTGTTTAGAAGGGGACAAGGTTAGTTTAAAACTATTAATTTTAGCGTTGTTGCATCGAAAGCCTATAGCTTGTAGAAACGCTATTGAGTCCATGTCCTGGGTAGAACCAGTGCTTGCTGTCTTTTGGTGAGATCTATAGAAAGCTCCTAAAGGGGGGATTGCAACTTTGTTGTTAAACACTATATCCAATCTGCAAAGTTGACTGCATAAAGTTTGTATGTCCGAGTGGGGGCAGAGGGGAAAAAAGCCTTGATATTTTTTCAGGGTGTGAGTTTGTCTAGAAGGGGACATAGGGTGGGGGCGGGTGTCTGAGAGGGCAGAGGAGATTAGCTCTGAAAAAAATAACCTTATGAAAAATAGCCTTGATATATCTTCAGGGTAGGAGTTTGTCTTGAAGTTAGTGTTTTTTCTGAGAGGGTAGTGGAGAAAAGCATCGAAAAAGAGTCTTAATATTTCTTCCTTCAGTATGGGAGTTTGCCTGGAAAGGGAGAGGTTGAGTGGGCTTTTTGTAGAAGAGATGAGAAAAAAAAGCATGAGCAGTAAAAATGGTATTCTTTCAGGGTGTCTGAATGGGTATTACCTTTTATTACTTGTAGTAATTAATTAATTTCTCAGTGGGTCACAAAATTACAGCTCCCGTTAAGAAAATTTGCAGCGAGTAAAGTCGAGATAAAAGGGGAATATTTATGCACAATAAATGCATATCACTTTGTTGCTGATATGGCTGGAAAGTGAGCGGCATTAAAACAATTAAAACAAGTAATAATGGGTATTAAACTGCAAAAAATACCTGTCTTGGCAAGGACTTCGCCATCTTGTTTGTCATGTGATTACCATCTCTGGGTAGGTAGAGGAGGAAAGTTAATTGAAATCGAAAGAACTTTGAAGAAGGAGCATTTCTTCATTGTAAAAGTCTGAATAAATGTAGGGAAGGGTAAGTGTTTTTAGTGGAGGGGATGATTGGAAAACTCTTGGGACTGAACATACTGCATTGCAATTACTTCTGCATGATTACATTGAAAAAAGAACATGTTTTGTTTTATGAGGGGACAACATTGTTGTATTCTAAACATGTCCTGCTGTCTTAAACATGGACTTTTGTTAAAATGTAAAAAAATGGGCAAAGATGAATATTTTAAGCAATACATTGCAAGCACTGATCAAGAATTATGGACCGGTTGTATAAAGATCTGCACCCATGGTCTAAGAGAGTGAGATGACACTTAAATATAAGCTGCGCTGTGGGAAAACAGGGCATAATGCATGTGACTAAAGTGTCGTCCCAGATTATAGCCTGTGCAGTCTTCATAGGCTAATTAGGTCTGACACTGTCTACCTAGACCTCCTTTTAACAAAACTTTCAATAAAAGTGACAATTGTTGTCCCTGATTAGGAAAAGCTGGGACGACACTAAACGTACATGCATTATGTTATACAGAGTGCCTCTCATATTTAATTGTCATTAGATTTGTTGCAGGGTGTCCTAATATGTGTCTTGTTCTGAGAAAATTGGGCGTAATGCATGTGCGTACAGTGTCGTCCCAGATTAGCCTGTGCAGTCCGCACAGGCTAATCAGGGACGACACTTTTTGCTTTTATGGTATTTTTAGTTTCAAGGAAGTCCCTCCTTATCCAAAATCAAGTTTAAGTGGAAAGTGCAGTCCCTTATTAGCCTGTGTGGACTGCACAGGCTAATCTGGGACAACACTTTAGGCACATTCATTTAACACCCTTTTCACAGAACACAGCTTATATGTGCTGATTTCTTCACATTTCAGGTTGAATTTGCACCAACTTTGAAGCAACTGGCCTCCATTGTTGGCAGTATTGGCTCACATCTGACGAACTCCATCTCTGATATTCCACGCCTGCCGACTGTTCTGACCAAGAAGAAGTCAACACGAGATGTATGTACTGTCTATATGGGTCACACATTAGCCTTGTTCTGGGAAACCTGTGGCTATTACATGTGCGTAAATTGGCGTCCCAGATAAGCCTGTGCAGTCTGCACAGTACCATAATAAAGGACACCACTTTTCATGTTTACTGATTGTTTTGTTTAAAGAAAGTCTATTCTTAACAAAAATCCAGTTTAGGCAGACAGTGTTATTTGATCTTGATTAGCCTGTGGGCACTGCACAGGCTAATTTGGGATGACACTTTTATGCACATGTATTAAGCCCTGTTTTAGTAGAACGAGGCTTATATAATTAAATGCGTTGTCTATGAACTTAAATTACAAATATTTTGGAGCTTGAATTATTTTATCAATGTAACACTATACTGTTCTTGGAGGGTTGAATGTAGAACTGTGTATCTACTGAACATTTTCATTCAAGATACAGCATTGTTGTTTTTGGGTCGAATTTGGGGCAGAATTTTGGCAGAATTTTAGCCATATTCCCAATCTCAAAAAGTATATATATTTTTCCATTGTGACTGCTTCAAAATTTACCATTTCATGTTTCTGAAAAAAATCTTTAACAAAAATTCAAAATATTCAGTTCAATATTCAGCATAACTAAAACAAAATATTCTAAAAACAATTTAGTATTTATAAGTAAACAAATAAAAAATGACAGAATTTCCCTATATTAGTCAAAATGACGCCATTTTTCCCAATGCATAGGGCCCTTGTCTCATCGCAAAAATGGTAAAAAAATACTGTACATTATTTCCATGCGGAACTCTTTACATATAAAAGGCATCGTATTATCAATAGAACATTGTGTGAAAAGCAAACATTTGCACCCTAAACTTCTGCTTTGAAAATTTAGTTCAAGTCACAAGTTGCGGTAAGTAATTTTTGATCATGCTGTGGTAATGTGGATTTTAAAACTTACATAAACAAGGTCCAGCAAACCGTTAAGAAAAGCATATCGGTTTATACAAGATTTCAGAATAGAATTGTAGCAGAAATGCTCTTTAGTTGTTCACAATAAAGTAATTTCAGTATTACTATGGTAATGAATTATAATTTTCAGCTGAAAGTATGAGCATTTTGTTATTTGCTTTATCATTTTGCTATATAATGTATATGTTTGGTTACTGTAGGTTACCATAATTACTCCAAAAAGTTAGATACAAAAACATATTCCCGAAATACAGTGCTGAAAATTTTGACAATATACCTGATGCATTGGATGCTCCTATATTCCTGTACATTACATCAATAATGTTGATTATCAATCAAATTAATGTATTTGGTACTAATTGACATCATACACTTGTTCCTGAAGTGATTTCCACCAAAAAGCACGAATGCATTAATCAGAACTTTTTGTTCCCACACTGTGATCACTCCATTCAATCATCATACAACAGTTCCTAAAGTGATTTACACCAAAAAGCATGAATGCGTTAGTCAGAAATTTTCGTTGCCACACTGTGATCTCTTAAGTAATCATCATACAGTTCCTGAAGTGATTGACACCAAAAAGCATGAATGCATTAATCAGAACTTCTTGTTCCCACACTGTGATCACTTCATTTATTATCGGGTGAAACCATTGTCCACTAGGGGTAGGCATACCCAAAACATGCAAGTATAATGGTCCAGTATCATTGTCACAATGATCTGCCAAGTTTTATGACAGTTATCAGGTTGTAAAACACTTGTGTGTTGTGTCACCATTATTAAAGCAAATAGGTTGATTTCAGATAAAAATACAGGAGTTGGGCAATTTAGAGTATAATTATAAGGTAAAATCAGGGTGTCCTTAAAAAATATTTAATTTGGTTTAAAAAAAGAGTGCCCAAAAACCTCCTAGAGTAATTAGTGTGTAAAAGACTGTCACTTTATTAGAAAGTGTTGTTCAGGCAATTCATAGTGAAAGTGTCACACTGGCTGTTTTTTTTCTTTCATATGTTTCATCACTTAATTCTTCTTCCCTATTCCAGACTGGTTGCCCAAAGTCAATGTCAATTATGTTGTTGAATTGTAACAAAATATATATAAAATAATAAAAAAATATTCCAACTTTTCCCACCTTTTTCACAGCCAATTCAACAGATGGCTACCTCAAGTCACTGTCAGTAATGTTATTGTTGTCAGTAATGTTATTGTATTGTGAATGTAATAAAAACATGATACTTTAAAACCATTTATAGATTTGTAAGCACAAAATTTTGTGGTTTAAAAAAACGGCTTTTGTAAATAAGTTGATTTCTTATTTTAGACAAAAAAAGAATAATATGCTACGATCATTGTCCCGTGTGTTTTTGTTTAATTTCGTTCATTTGTCAACCCACAAAATAAACAAAAATGCAAGTCCCAATAATTATAATAACACAGTATTTCTAAAGATTTTGTTTCTATTTTTCCCGCCTTTATTGTTATTTTTCCCATCTTTTCTCCCAATTGTTCTAGCCTTTATCTTAATTGTCCAATCTTTTTTCCTATTTTTACCGCCTTGTTTGTTCCAGCCCATTCACCAGGTGGTAGCCAAGGACGAGGAGACACGGAAGATCCAGACAGTGATCAGCGCGGGCATGCAGAGCAATGCCCAGAACTTGACCAACTATCTCAGCACTTGGGACAACTACCGCGAGATCTGGGAAATACACAAGGACGCATTCATCCGTCGGTATCAACGCCTCAACCCTCAGGTGTCCTCCTTCGACGCTGATATTGCCAGGTATGTGATATAAAACGTTGTTACGGCTCATGTTCACTAAGTACTGTAAGATATTTTTTATGCAATGTTCATCCAATGATACCAGCATCTAAACCCACAGTTGATGTTCTGATGTAATGCATTTTGCTATTTGTATTTTTCTTATATTACTTGTTGCAAGTATTTGAAAAATGTTTAAGTCATTGAGATGTTATCGAACAGTGCCAGCGCTGTAACCCCCTGTGTGTCATTACATTTTTCACAATAATTTGGATGATATATTATGTAACGGGGGTGGGGGTGGGGTAGAGGGGGGGTAGTTTTCACTAGCCAAACTACATACATAATTAAATTTTTACTAGCCGGAATTACCTTTCATGCTGATTATGCTTTATATATAAGTGTGTGCAAAGTACCACTAAATTATAACCATACCATATGACAATGAGCAAAAGTGTTAAAAATACTTCTATTGAACTTCCCTGGGAAAACCGGGCTCTGCAATGCATATTTGTCAAGTGTCATCCTAGTATAGCCTGTGCAGTGTGCACAGGCTAATCAGGGACAATACTTTCTGCATTGACTGGATTTTTGTTTTGTGGAGACTTCCTTAAAACGCACAAAAAAACTGGAAGTGTTTTCCCTGATTAGCCTGTGCAAACTTCACATGCTAATATGGGATGACACTTTAAGTCAAGTTTTTCCAAAGGGCTGCTCAAATAAACATAAAAATATTGTTCACAATTCCCACACTATTCCCACAGATACACGGAAGTTGCCAACAACGTTCAGACCCAGGAGACGATCCTGAACATCCAGTTTGTGCTGCTGGATTGCTCTCCCCTGAAGTACTCTATCCTCTCTCACTGCACCGAGTGGCAGAACAAGTTCACGACGCTCCTCAGCGAGATTGCCACAAGCAAGCTGAAGGAGCTTCACAAGTTCCTGAGGGAGAACGGGGAACAGTGAGTAACACCGTGCAATATTTTTTGATTGACTATTATATATGAAATATATAAAGTGGAGCTATCATACTCACCCCGGCGTTCCTGTTCCTGTGAGCGTTGGAATGTTAAAGTTTGCGTACCACCTCAAATATTTCCTATGTCCTTTCACATATTTCTTTTATATTTTGCATCATTCTTTACCAACATGACCCTTATCTATAAATAAGAGCAGACAACTGTATCAACCATTTTGTAAGAATTATGAACCTTCTTGTCTCTACCGGTTTCACCGGAGGGGACTTATTGTTTGCGCTCTGTCCGTCAGTCCGTCCGTCAGTCCGTCCGTCAGTCCGTCCGTCCATCCGTCACACTTTTCTGGATCCTGCGATAACTTTAAAAGTTCTTAATATTTTTTCATGAAACTTGGAACATGGATAGATGGCAATATGGACATTATGCATGTCATTTCATTTTACTCCTACGTCAAGAATTATGGTTGCTATGGCAACACATAGACTAGAAATACTGCTGAAAATGGTGGTTTTCTGGATCCTGCGATAACTTAAAAAGTTATCAATATTTTTTCATGAAACTTGGAACATGGATAGATGGCAATATGGACATTATGCATGTCATTTCATTTTGTTTCTACATAAAAAATTGTGGTTGCTATGGCAACCAAAAAAAATGTCCTTTGACATATTGCTTTCATATTTTGCATACTTCTTAACCATGATGATCCCATCTATAAACAAGAGCAGAAAACTGTATCAAGCATTTTGCCAGAATTATGGCTCCTTTTATACTTAGATAATTGAACATTTGGTTAAGTTTTGTGTAAGGTCCATTTTACTCCTAAAGTATCATAGCTATTGCTTTCAGACTTGGAAAAATCGCTAAATATCGAAAGGGGACTGTACAGGGCAAGTTGCATAACTCTGGTTGGCTTTTTAATGGAATTATGGCCCTTTTTTGTCTTAGTAAATTTGAATATTTTGTTAAATTTTGTGTTAAGATCCACTTTACTTCTAAAGTATCAAGGCTATTGCTTTCAGACTTCAAATACTTTCTTTTTTATCATGATGGTACTGTACCTGGCAAGTTGAATTTGACCTTGATCTTTGAATGACCTTGACTCTCAAGGTCAAATTAATAAATTTTGCTTAAATTGCCATAACGCCTTTATTTATGATCACATTTGATTCATAATTTGACACAAAACAACACTTACCAGTGACATACCACAATGGACTCCACCCAAACCATCCCCCACGCCCCACCCCAGAATCCCCCCCCCCCCAATTTTGTTTTTGTTTTTTCTTATTTTTGAAAGATCATCTATTAAAAGATCACCCACCCACATTATACCCCCCTCTCCATGATGGCTTACGTTATACTGTCAAGCACTTGAATAGTTGAGCAAGCTGTCCTCTGACAGCTCTTGTTTAATAAGCTGGACATTGATTTTACCAGGCTCATAAAATAAGTATTAAAAGAATATTTAAGTGAAAGATTCTTAGAGAAAATAGATGTTAGAATCGGTTTTGGAAAACAGGGCTTAATGCATGTGCATAAATTATTGTCTCAGATAAGCCTGTGCAGTCCACACATGCTAATTAAGGACAACAATCTGCCAAGACTTAATTTGTTTATAAGAGACTTCGTTAAGACAAAAAATGCCATAAAAGATGAAAGTGTCATCCGTGATTAGCCCTGCAGACGGCACTGGCTTATTTTAGACGATATTTTACGCAGATGCATTAAACCATATTTTTGCAAAGCCCGTCTCAAATTGATGCATTTAAATGCAAACAGTCTTAAAAAATTTGTATTAAAAGAAAACGTTAGTTAATTGATGTTTTAAGAAAAGACCTTCAAAAAACTGCCTCAGTGAGGATTAAACTCGGGACTTAGGGATGGCTTGGCGGACCCTCTGTCCATTACACCACAGCAATCTCAATACTATCTCTATGTTTCAGAGTGAGCAAGCCACCTCTGACGCTGGACGAGCTCGGAGTGAGCCTGGACCTCTGGGAGAAGCTCAACAGTGGACGACCTGAGAAAGAGGCAGAGTTCCCGCCGTTACATGACCAGTTTGGAATCCTCGAGAAGTATGAGGTCGTCATTCCGGATGAGGTATAGTTTCGTGAAGTTCTGATTTTCTTGGATCCATTTGTTTTACTTTTTTTTCCCTGCCAAAGGCTGGGGGATAAAGTTTTGGCGTTGTCCGTCTGTCTGCCAGTCGTCCTTCTGTCACAAACTTTTTAGTTTTAGGGCTATATCTCAGAAACTATGCAAGCTGTCAATATGAAACTTCATTTGTGTATAGATATTAATGAGGAGAAGGCTGGGGATATTAATTCAAAGAACTTGCTTGTTACAGTTGGTTTAATTAACCTAGTTGAGTTTGATTACACTTTTTAAAATTTCCTTGGTGACTTAAATGTTTTAATGAAGTCTAAATTTTGCAGAACTGAGCAATACTTTATTCTGACCTTTGAACAGTGATGAGTTCAAGGTCAAATATTTAATTGACATACATTGCAACATTAATCATGGCTAGCATTAATTGATGGTCAATTCTTTTAGCAATTAAGCCAAAGACAGTATTGATTCTATTTTTATGAACCCATTTATGCTTAGCGTCTAGAAAAAAGGCCTTGGCAAACAGCGTAGACCCAGATGAGACGCCGAATGATGCGGCGTCTCATCAGGGTCTGCGCTGTTTGCTTAAAGGAATTTCTGTACAAAATATTTTAATTATAGAAATAAATATACTAGACATCCCTAATTTTGGAAATAAATTGATCCAATTTAGAAGGATGGGAGAGTCCACTGGGCATAAATGGGTTAAACCTCTTATATATATCTAGTCTTGATAAAAGCCTTGTGTATCTATTTTGCAGGTTAAACAAATGCTGCACGATTTGCATGGAGAATGGGTGACGTTCCAAGAAAAACTGGTGGAGTCTGAAGTCATGTTGAAGAAACACAAGGTATGGAACTGTGTTACAATTAGAAATGTTGCTTTGTATTTTGTTTAAAAAACACAAGGTAGGGAAACGTGTAACAATTATAGTATATTGCAAAACACTGCTTAGGAAACTTTGTTATTGATGCATACAAACACATTTTGCGTTATAAATTGTAGAAGAATGATTTGAATTGTGTTATGGTACAACATTGTGGGGAAAAAAATGTTGCTTTAGTAAAAGTCAGTCTAGAGAAATGTGCATAGAATAAAATATAAATTCCAAGAAATGTCATGTCACTCAAGGTAACTGCAGCTCAAATTGTGTTCCTCTTTTTCTGCTGAATTAATGAATCTGTAGTAAGTATAAGTTAAGTTATGTCATACAGAAGTAAGTAACCCATTTATGCCTAGCGTCTAGAAAAAAGGCCTTGGTAAACAGCGTAGACCCAGATGAGAGGCTGCATGATGCGGCGTCTCATCAGGGTCTGCGCTGTTTGCTTAAAGGAAAGAATTTCTGTAAGAAATATTCTAAATATAGAAATAAATATACCAGACATCCCTAATTTTGGAAATAAATTGATCCAATTTAGAAGAATGGGAGAGTCTGCTAGGCAAAAATGGGTAATAAAAATATCTGGCTTTTGCAGGAAAAGTTCAAGAGTAACTTGCTGGGTCAGTCTGAGGAATTCAAGAAGCAAGTACACAACCTTCTGGACGAGTTTGTGACTAAAGGTGAGAACTTGTTATGCCTCCCTTGGTGGCATATAGCAGGGCTTTTTTGCCTGTTTTTGTGAAGCATTCCTTGGAACCCTATTTGAGAATTTGTGGCAATGTTGTTTTTTTTTCATTCAAATTTGGGTCGGGTAGGGGGACCTATTTCCAATTGAAAAAAGTACATATTTTTCTAAATATTCCCAATTGAAGGTGTTCAACAACAACAAAATGTCATAAGTCTAAAGATGTCAATGATCTCCAAATCCAGCTCGATAAGTTGAACCTAAGAAAAAATAATATTGAACTCTTTTTATTAACATTTTTTAAGTATTTGTAAGCATAAAATCAACAACATCAATTTCCCAATTTAAGGCAAAAGTACGAGATATTTCCCAATCCACAGGGACCTGGCCCCATTGCCAAAATGGTGAAATACACACTGTTTTATGCATCAATTTGAAGAAGCTAGCATATAGCAGTCGCGCTGTATTTCTTTACCTCTGTGCGAAGCTTCCTGTTTCAGCCATGATAATGCCATGATATTGATCAATTATATAGAAAATACTAGGTCGGTGCCGAATAAAGTAAATAACCCAATATTCCTATGCTTAGAATTTTAAACATGAGCGAGTTTAGTATGTGGTCATACTGGTGGGGTTTCTAACGTATTTTTGTTTCTCCAGTCAAAATAGTTCAGTAAAAAAAGCTAGAAATTCCAGAATTGCTACAAATTTGTCCAATCTTTCAATGTCCATGTTCAGTAAAACAGAAATTATTCAAAAGTGCAGCTATGCTTCAAAACTGGTACCAGCTTTTGATACCCAAAGGCCTCACATAATTTGGTTCAGAGAAGACTTTGAAACTCACAATTGTGTTCGTAATTATGTCCCATTACAACACACTTCCAACAGAAATTGCAGTTATACTTCAAACTTTGTCCCACCTTTCATTTATCCCCAATGTCCTTGTATAATTCAGTTTTTGTAAAGAAACTTAGAAACTTCAAACTGTTCTCTGAAGTCTATTTACATGCACAATCCTGACAGAAATCGTAGCTGAGCTTCAAAAATCTTCCAAAATTATATATATTAATGTAATTCAGCTTTGGTAGTAAAAAAACTCTCAGGAATTCCTAACTTTGTCCATAGGTCCGTTTACGAGCAACATCGGGACGGGTGACGCCCTGGAGAACATCACAGCAATCCGTACCCAGATGGAAGCCTTGAAGAAGCAGGAGGCCGATATAAGACGTGGGCTCAACATCTTCAAGATAGATCAGCCCCCTTCAAAAGAGATTGCCACCCTGGAAAAGGTTACTTGATTAATTATTGGTTTTACAGTCATCATAATACGTTTTCTCCTAAAATGGCAATATATTTGATTTGTGCTATATGAAAACGGGGTTTAATGCATGTGCATGTGTGAAGTCTGGACAGGCAAATCAGGGACAACACTTTCCACTGCTTTGCTATTTTTTTGTTTAAAGAAAAAGACACTGCTTCTAGTGAAAATGTTGTTTTGTTCATGTGCGGAAAGTGTTGTCTTAGATTAGCCTGTGTAATCTGGATTTTCACTGGAGAGACTTGCTTTAAATAAAAATTCCATTTACCCTTTGAGCGCTGGAACCAGATTTTGAAGGCCTTTGCAAACAGTTTGGATCCAGATGAGACGCCACAGAACGTGACGTCTCATCAGGATCCAAACTGTTTACTATTCTGAAAGTATTCTTCGAAAAAAATTTAAAAAATGCTAATTTTAGAAATTCAGCAGACGACATTTTTGCAGACGACAAATTTCTCAGCATGCAAAGGGTTAAATAAAAATTCCATTAAAGCAGAGTGCACAAGCTAATCAAGGAGAACACTTTATTCACATGCATTTAGCCTCGTTATCTTACAGCAAGTCTAAGATATTTACAACGCAGCTTGCATGTTCTTTTTTTGTAAACCAAGGCAAACTTGGTTCGATCCCCATTCTCAGAAGCATGCAATTTTGGTTGATGGTACGGGACAGGTTGACTTTAATATAGTACTCCTTTTTCCCCCTACAGCACAAGACCACTCCAAAAATAAAAATCTTTCAGTTACAAATACATAGCTGGAAATTGCAGCTTTTATTTAAAGTATGTCCCAACTTTTGTGACTTTAATCAATAAACCCATTACCACTTAGATACATTTTTTGACGCATTTGTGGTTCCTTAGAAAGTTATATTTTATTAAAGTGATATTATGGGCATTTTTTTTACTGTTGAATTGAGCTGAAAACAATTAACAGGTCAAAAGAATTAGTTAAAATGTGGTAACTGGTCAATTATCTGCAACTCATCTTGCTACCAGTTGTTTATAAAAAATATATATTATATTCCATATTTTACATGACTCACCCAGTCCTCTAAGCCGAAACGATTCGTAAAACAAAATAGTGTCTTTGTGTCGTATAAATGAATCTGCACTAAATCTTAATTTAGATTCACATTGCAAATCGAATCATTTCTGTCGCCAGTTGTCAAAACAAAAGTATTCAATATTTTTCTCTTTCCGGGATATTGTTTTAGTATGTTGATGCTGCATGAACAAATATATGTGTATATGAAGTGAAAACACCAAAAATAAACAACGGTTGCGGTAGACACCTATATACTGTTAGATGCCCATAATATCACTTTAAAGGCCTTTGCTACTAGATTCAAATTTAAATGGCTCCATTTCCATCCCTTGGATACTGATGAGCAGCAAACAGCATCAAACCTTAACAGACTAGCGAGTTATTGGCAGGCTGTTCTGGTTTTATTCTGTTTGCACTTAGCCATTTTCACTTTGCTTCTGAGTGGGGAAGGATTAATCAGGTGGAATGCAGAAAAACTTCTGGTCCACACATAATGCAGCCTCAGGATTGATGGACCCTATAATCTTTGAAAGCCACACTGTTCTACGCCCAGTAAAAATACGAGCCTCATTCTGGAAAAAACCTGATTAATCCTTTGCATGCTGCTAAAATGTCGTCTGCTGAATTTCTAAAATTAGCATTTTCTTCGATTTTTTTCAAAGAATATTATCAGAATAGCAAACAGTTTGGATCCTGATGAGACGCCAAGTTCTGTGGCTTCTCATCTGGATCCAAACTGTTTGCAAAGGCCTTCAAAATTCGGTTCCCGCACTGAAAGGATTAAAATCATGTGTCCTGCATAGGCTAATAAGAGACGACACTTTTCGTCTACCGGTAGACTGGATGTTCGCTTAGAAGAGACTTCCTTAAAATTGTGTAAAAGAAAAAAGTGTTGTCCCTGAGTCTGCATATGCTAACCTGGGATGACACTTACGCACGTTACGCATTAAGCCCCATTTTCCAATGTTCTACTTCCAGGACTTGGAGCTGATCGAGACGATCTGGATGCTGAACAAGGAGTGGGAGGGGCACTGGGCAAGCTGGAAGGACGGCAAGTTCACGGAGCTGCAGACCGACCCCATGGAGACACAGTGCATGACCATCTTCAAGAAACTCACCAAGTACAGTCGAGACCTCAAGGTAACCTTCCAGTGATTTTTTTCCTCCTTTATAAAGTACCGGAAAACAGTACTTTCTCAACTTTAAAATTGCCCAATTGGTGTGTCCAATTGGTGTTATCAGTTTTAAAGTATTTATCAACAACAAATCAAATACACGGATTTCCCAATCTGATGATTTCACAATGCAAATTTTCCCAATTTCAGTTTTTTTATGCCCCCGGATTGAATGATCAGGGGTATTTTGTTTTTGTCTGTCTGTCATTGTATGTGTCTGTCTGTCTGTCACTGTATGTGTGTGCCTGTCCTAAAACATTTACCTTGGTCATAACTTTTGCAATATTGATGATAGCAACTTGATATTTGGCATGCGTGTGTATCTCATGGAGCTGCACATTTTGAGTGGTGAAAGGTCAAGATCAAGGTTTCCTTCAAGGTCTAAGGTCAAATATATGGCTTCAAAGCTGCGCATTAGGGGGGCATTGTGTTTCACAAACACAGCTCTTGTTTCGCTCTTTTATTTTCCAAAGTGGGTTGGAACCGGTACTTTTCCCAATTGGGAAAAACAATCCCTGCCTTCCTCTTGTTGTATTTTGTGTGTGTTTTTTTAGGGACATCATAACATTCGATGGTAATAAACCAAGCATAATTTTTCAAACTTTTTGATAGTTTAAATATATAACTTATATTTTTTTAATACAACAATTAAGTTTGTTGGGGTTTTACATTTTAAAATTGTCACATTGAGTTGATCTTTTTCATGTTAGCCCTATATTGTTTGTTTATATTTTCATTTAATAAACACCATTATAACAGATACATCATGTAAGTGGTTGCACTTGATGGTGTTGTTCATGCGTCCATCATCGTAAAGCATAACTGCAAAATTGTTGTCACTGAAATATTTCTTAATCTTTTCTGAATGTGTGCTTTTGTGCACTCTGCTTTTAGACTTCTTTTGTTCACTGTATTGTAAGACTGCTATTGTGAACTCAAGTGTTCACTTTCTAAGTCTTGTTCTGAGATATCTGGACTAAAAGCATGTACTTCAAGTGTAAGTCCCAGAGGGCCAGAATAGCCTGTGGAATCCTCCCAGGATAATCATTGACAACATTTTCCACCTAATTAGGATTTTTTATTAGTATAGACTTTTTATGTCCCCCACCACTATAGTGGGGGACACATTATTTTTGCCCTGTTTGTTGGTTGGTTGGTCTGTTGGTTTGCGCCAACTTTAACATTTGCAATAACTTGTGCAATATTGATGATAGCAATTTGATATTCGGCATGCATATTTATCTCATAGAGCTGCACATTTTGAGTGGTGAAAGGTCAAGGTCAAGGTCATCCTTCAAGGTCAAAGGTCAAAAATACTAAGTCAAAGCGGCGCAGAAGGGGACATAGTGTTTCTGACAAACACATTTCTTGTTTTAAACAAGAAATTCTATAAAAGCCTAAAGTATTGTCCCTGATTACCCTTTGTGGACTGCGCAGGCTATTCTGGGAAACACTTTACGTAAATCAGTAATGCCCAGTTGTCCCAGAAATCGGTAATGCCCAGTTGTCCCAGAAATCGGTAATGCCCAGTTGTCCCAGAAATCGGTAATGCCCAGTTGTCCCAGAAATCGGTAATGCCCAGTTGTCCCAGAAATCGGTAATGCCCAGTTGTCCCAGAAATCGGTAATGCCCAGTTGTCCCAGAAATCGGTAATGCCCAGTTGTCCCAGATATCGGTAATGCCCAGTTGTCCCAGAAATCGGTAATGCCCAGTTGTCCCAGAAATCGGTTATGCCCAGTTGTCCCAGAAATCGGTTATGCCCAGTTGTCCCAGAAATCGGTAATGCCCAGTTGTCCCAGAATATGACTCATATTTTAAGGCTTTTGCCATGCACTAAATTGTACTATTATGCAGTCAGATATTGCAAGACTACATTTGTGCACTCTATTGTAAGACTTAATCTGTGCACTCTATTGTAAGACTAAATCTGTGCACTTTATTGTAAACTTAAATCTGTGCACTCTATTGTAAGACTAAATTTGAGTACTCTATTGTAAGACTAAATTTGTGCACTCTATTGTAAGACTAAATTTGTACAATCTATTGGAAGACTAAATATGTGCAATCTGTTGTAAGACTGAATCTGTGCACTCTATTGTAAGACTAAATCTGTGCACTCTGTTGTAAGACTGAATCTGTGCACTCTGTTGTAAGACTAAATCTGTGCACTCTATTGTAAGACTGAATCTGTGCTCTCTATTGTAAGACTGAATCTGTGCACTCTATTGTAAGACTAAATTTGTGCACTCTATTGTAAGACTAAATTTGTGCACTCTATTGTCAGACTTAATCTGTGCACTTTATTGTTAGACTAAATTTGTGCACTCTATTGTAAGACTAAATTTGTGCACTCTATTGAAACACTAAATATGTGCAATCTATTGGAAGACTACATTTGTGCAATCTATTGTAAGACTATAATTGTGCAATCAATTGGAAGACTTAATTCATGCACTCTATTGTAAGACTACATTATGCACACTATTTGAGAACTGCTTTGTGCAGTATATAATAAGAATAATTTGTGCACTCTATTATAAGACTACTTTGTGCACTCTATTATAAGACTACTTTGTGCACTCTATTATAAGACTACTTTGTGCATTCTATTGTAAGACTACTTTGTGCACTCTATTAAAAGACTACTTTGTGCACTCTATTATAAGACTACTTTGTGCACTCTACTGTAAGACTACTTTGTGCACTCTATTATAAGACTACTTTGTGCACTCTATTGTAAGACTACTTTGTGCACTCTATTGTAAGACTACTTTGTGCACTCTTTTGTAAGACTACTTTGTGCGCTATATTGTAAAACTACTTTGTGCACTCAATTATAAGACTACTTTGTGCACTCTATTAAAAGACTACTTTGTGCACTCTATTATAAGACTACTTTGTGCACTCTACTGTAAGACTACTTTGTGCACTCTATTATAAGACTACTTTGTGCACTCTATTGTAAGACTACTTTGTGCACTCTATTGTAAGACTACTTTGTGCACTCTTTTGTAAGACTACTTTGTGCGCTATATTGTAAAACTACTTTGTGCACTCTATTGTAAGACTACTTTGTGCACTCTATTATAAGACTACTTTGTGCACTCTATTGTAAAACTACTTTGTGCACTCAATTATAAGACTACTTCGTGCACTCTATTGTAAGACTACTTTGTGCACTCTATTGTAAGACTACTTTGTGCACTTTATGGTAAGACTTCTTTGTGCACTCTATTGTAAGACTACTTTGTGCACTTTATGGTAAGACTACTTTGTGCACTCTATTGTAAGCCTACTTTGTGCACTCAATTATAAGACTACTTTGTGCACTCTATTGTAAGACTACTTTGTGCGCTATATTGTTGGCTGTTGTTGGATATTATTGTGCACTCTACTGTTAGACTGTATGCTATTGTATCATTAAAATCTATAGAAAAACAATTTGGTCTGGAAAGTGCCTTTGCAGAACAACTGTAAATCAAACTGGTGGTAAAGCAGGATAAAGTGTTTATGAGCCTTGCTCTGGGAAAACAGGGCTTAATGCATGTGCGTAAAGTTTCGTCCCAGATTAGCATGTGCAGTCTGCACAGACAAATAGGACAATGCTTTCCACTTTAATGGTATTTTTGGTTTAAAGGAAGTCCCTTCGTAGCAAAAATCTCCTTAAGGCGGAAAGTATTGTCCCTGATAAGCCAGTGAAGATTGCACAGGCTATACTGGGACGAAACTTTAGACACATACATTAAACCCCATTTTCCCTGAGTAAAGTTTATATCTATCTTATTTGCTGTAATACACATCCTATTGGGTTTAACATTTATTTTAATGGGTCAGGTAATTACTGGTTTACTTATAATGTTTGTTTTGTCATTAACTTTGGTAGAAAAACATAATGACTAGCCTGAAAGCAACTTCTTTTACTGCTTTTAAATTCAGAGTTCAATGGAAAATGATGACAATAATTAGACAGGTTTGGGTGTCAATTAAAAGGGAGTAGTTCAAAGGGGTATTAGTGAGGAAATATATATATTTGGTATCTTCATATGTCGATGTTGATTCTACAGGACAAGAATTGGGAGGTGGTTGAAACCAGTCGCAGCAAGGTGGACCAGTTCAAGCGCACCATGCCCCTCATTCAGGATATGAAAAACAAAGCCATGAGGCCCAGGCATTGGCATGCTATACAGGTATGAGCATATGTGAAACACAGTTATCTTTGCGTAGATTAAAGTTTAATTTTGAGTAAATACAAATTTGTTTGTTTGAGCAAATGTTAAACAATTATTTGGAAATGTTTGAATTGATCATTTGAATAATTAAGAAAAAAGTAATTTTATTGTAGAACTAATTTTTTGCCAAATGAGAAAAATTAAGATATTTTTAGAATATGTACAACTTCCTATGTTTAACAGATAATACAAAACTGTAATAATGAAAATAATATTATGGAGAAAAAAACAAAACAAAATTAGAAACTTTGGTGGTAACTTTAAATGGTAACATCTAATTGGAAATAATAGAATAAGGAATGTCATTTAAATGAAGTTACAACTCATATATTCTGGTATTAATTGTATGTGCCGGATAATTAATGCAAACCCAGCACTGGTAAATTTTGAACCGTTGTACTCAGATTGTTCGCTTTATTTAAACCTATTTATTTTAGCTGAATTGCATTGAAACCCTAAATGATTTTAAATGCTATCGAGTCCGTTTCTGGGACTAGAACCAGTTCTTGGTGACTATAGGAGAGATCTAAATAACGCTTCCACAGTGGGGATCGAACCCTGGACCTCCCTGTTGCAAGGCAGAAACCATATCCACAACGCCACAGGGACCTAGATTGTTGGCTATATAATATTTGTCTTTATGTACACATTTAACAATTTCACAGACCAAGATGCAGCGTCAGTTTGACCACACTGCCGCGGAATTCACGCTTGAGAAGATTATTGAGTTCGGTTTTGACCAGTATGCCGAGTCCATTAATGAGGTGTCAGGGGCTGCAACCAAGGAACTGGCCATTGAACAGGTGAGAGTGCCTTCCCTTGGATTTTGAATGATAAATACAACTTGATAGTCAAGATGGAAATGTCCATGCTGAGACAGGAATTTTTTGTAGTTTTTTTTATCCTTTATTACTTTTGTTTAATTTTAAAATAGAGGTCTTTTTCAAGCCATATAAGTAAAAAGAGGAATGAGCGTTTATTTCGTATTAAATTTTGTTGTTTTATATCTTTCCCTATCTATGCATTTTCTGCTTTTATGGAATTTTTGATTTAAAAGAAGTCTTTTCTAAACAAAATGTTTTTCAGCGTGATTGTTGTCCATGATTAGCCTGTGCAAACTGTACAGGCTAATCTGGGATGACACTTTACACACATGCATTAAGCCCAGTTTTCCTAGAGCAGGGCATTATGAAAACATGATTGATATCAATAATAAATTTTTATCACACTTTTCACCATTTATTTCACACTTTTGACAATTTTCTGCACACATTTCACAGGCTCTTGACGCCATCACCCAGACATGGAACATCACGGAGCTAGACATTGCGCCATACAAGGGATGCTTCAAGGTGCGCAGTACGGACGACGTGTTTGCTGCGCTTGAGGACAACCAGGTTCAGCTCTCGACCATGAAGGCTTCAAGGTAAAATATGGATGGGTATTTTTTTCGTCAGAAAGGCATCCTATTTTGCATGTTGAGATTTATTTGAGCATATGTGTCTTGTTCTGAGAAAACTGGGCTTAATTCATGTGCGTAAAGTGTCGTCCCAGATTAGCCTGTGCAGTCCGCACAGGCTAATCAGGGACGACACTTTCTGCTTTAATGGTATTTTTAGTTTCAAGGAAGTCCCTCCTTACCGAAAATCAAGTTTAGGCGGAAAGTGTCGTCCCTGATTAGCCTGTGCGGACTGCACAGGCTAACCTGGGACGACACTTTACGCACATGTATTATGCCCAGTTTTCTCAGAACAAGACACATATTTATATTTATAAGCCTCACTCTGTGAAAAAAGGGTTTAATGCATGTGCATAAAGTGTCACCCAGGATGAGTCTGACCAGTCTGTACAGGCTTCTAAAATCAGGGTTTTTTCTGCCTATTTTGGGAAAAGGAGTCTGACCAAATTTGGAATTTTTTATCGACAAAATTGGCCATTTTGGGAATTTTTGCTTCGATTAAACGGCTCATTTGGGAAAAAATTGTGAATTTCAGAATTTATCATGCTTAAATAATTCAGTGGTTTAAGAAATAAATTTGTTTTTATTTGTTATTTTGTCTTCTTTATATAAACAGATGCAATATTGGGCATGTTCAACGTTTATTCAAGTACTGCAGTTTTGTTTTTTCAGTTACAGTTACACTCTGAGATAAGAACTTAACAGTCAAAACCTTATAGCAGATATTTTTGACCAAAACAAACACTGGTTAGTCACACAAGTTATAAGACACTTTATTCTTAAAAAAAAAAAAAAAATTTTTTTTTTTTGGACATTGGGAATTTTTGTTATAATTTCGGTTTGGGATCGGGTCCGTTTGCTTTGGGAGTGCCTCCGTTTGCCGAAGGCGCAGACAGTGCTGAAAAACCCCTGAAAATCAACACTTTCTGCTTGTATGGTCATTTGAAGAAAGTGTCTTCTATACAAAAATCCATTCAGTATCTGCTCATGTATTTGAGCCATGTTCTGGAAAAACAGGGTGTAATGCATGTGCGCAAAGTGTCCTACCAGATAAGCCTGAACTCATCTTACCTTGATTTTTGCTCAGAAGGAACATCTTTCAAACGAAAAATATGATAAAAGCAGAAAGTGTTGTCCCTGATTAACCTGTGTAGACAGCTCAAGAAAATCTGGAATGATACTTATCACACATGTGTTAAGTCCAGTTTCTGGGATGATATTTATCACACATGTGTTAAGCCCAGTTTCTGGGATGATACTTATCACACATGTGTTAAGCCCAGTCTCTGGAATGATACCTATCACACATGTGTTAAGCCCAGTCTCTGGAATGATATTTATCACACATGTGTTAAGCCCAGTTTCTGGGATGATACTTATCACACATGTGTTAAGCCCAGTTTCTGGGATGATATTTATCACACATGTGTTAAGCCCAGTTTCTGGGATAATACTTATCACACATGTGTTAAGCCCAGTTTCTGGGATGATACCTATCACACATGTGTGAAGCGCAGTTTCTGGGATAATACTTATCACACATGTGTTAAGCCCAGCCAGTTTTGCCAGAGTAAGGTTTATATGAAATATTATGCTAGTTAATGATTTGAAGAGTATGTAGAAGTTAAGTTGCCTAAGTTATGACACATCTTATGTTAAGTGTAGTCCTGAGTTTGATCAAAATAGCACACATTATTAAATGATGAGTAGGCTGGTACAAATTTACTATTGAACTATTGCTTTTGTTATATATACTAACACAACTTTATTTGCTGGAAGTTTATTAATGTTTATTTGGGAGCAACAATATTGAATCATTTATAGAAAAAGTTTTTTTTTCAATTTTTTCCATTCTTTATTTTGATGAAAGTTTTTTTTTTTTCAATTTAGGAGTCAAGTATATGTTAATGGGATCAGAAAAAAAGTAGTATTAAACAAGTACCCTTTCCTGTCTACATGTTTTTCATTGATTGATAAAGCCAATATTTTGACACGTTTTGAAATGGCTATAGAAAGAAATTACTATTACACTGAAAAAACATCCACATATAGCTTCTTTTTATGCATTGCTCACTAAGTATGCTCTGTTTCCCATAATCAGGTTCGTGAAAGCATTTGAGCAGGATGTAGACAGATGGGAGAGAACTCTGTCCCATATACTGGAGGTGGTGGAGATGTTACTCACTGTTCAGAGGCAGTGGATGTACCTGGAGGTGGGTCTTGTGCTAAATGATGCAATGCTTGAAATGAACAATTTCCTTCACAAGAAGCAAAGTGAAAATGGCTTTTGCAACCAGTATAAAATCAGAAAAGCCTGCAAGTAACTCGCAGTTTGTTCAGGTTTTATGCTGTTTGCTGCTCATCAGTATCAAAGGGTTAGAATTGAAGCCTTTAAAACTTGAATCTAGTAGGAAAGGTCTTTATTTAAATTTAACTGTCTAAGGGACCACACATGTGTGAAAATACGTTTCTAAGTGGTAAAGGATTAATGCATGTGTGTAAAGTGTCGTCCCTGATGAGTCCGCACAGGCTAATCAGGGACGACACTTTCTGCCTTAGCTGGATATTTGCTTAGAATTTATTTCCTTGAAATTAAAATTTATATAAAAGCGGAAAGTGTCATCTCAATTTCTTTGAGGGAATCTCATTTCTTTTTGGAAGCCGATTTGAGATATTTCCTGAGCCAATATTGGAATGGCACCAGTGTAATTATAAGTGCATTTAAGCATTCAAAATTCAACTTCAAAAATCTTTTTAATGCATTATGGAACTAAAAAGAATATAATTGGTGTATTTTCTGGAACAGGTGTATGAAATTCCGCAAATATTCTTAAAATTGTGTTTTTCTCCTACAGAACATTTTCCTGACGGATGACATTCGCAAACAGCTGCCGCGTGAGTCTGCCGAGTTTGACGACGTGAACGTCAAGTGGAAGGTGATCATGTCACGATTGAACAAGGATAAGAATGCTCTGAGGGGAACCCACCATGAAGGTAAAAATGAGTTGAGAAATGGGGAAATGGGGCTAAATGCATATGCATGAATTATGGGGAAATGGGGCTAAATGCATATGCATGAATTATGGGGAAATGGGGCTAAATGCATATGCATGAATTATGGGGAAATGGGGCTAAATGCATATGCATGAATTATGGGGAAATGGGGCTAAATGCATATGCATGAATTATGGGGAAATGGGGCTAAATGCATATGCATGAAATATGGGGAAATGGGGCTTAATGCATATGCATGAATTATGGGGAAATGGGGCTAAATGCATATGCATGAATTATGGGGAAATGGGGCTTAATGCATGTGCATGAATTACCGTCCCAGATTAGCCTTCTATGGTATTTTTTGTTCAAAGGAAGTTGTTTCTTAGCTTAAAAACCAGTTTAGGCAGAAATGTTTCCCCTGATTAGCCAGTGTGGAATGAGGGGGCATGCCCTATAGTCACAGTCTTGTATTTTAGGTTAGAAACTGCAATCACCAAACAGAAATTGACGCAGCAGGTCCATTTAAATGATGAAAATATATATAAACATTTTCCAAAGGTTTTCTAAGCTAGCTATTTTTAGGCCAATGAATGTAAGTTGTTCGCTGACCATTTTCTCAACCAATGAAACAGTGTTTATTTATAGGTCATATAATGCTGTAAAATTATTATTAATCATGGGACATTAATATGTGTTGATTTTGTGAGTTTATGTATCCACAAATTTAAGATTCAAACAATGAAATAGTTTGTTGTTGTTTTTAAGCTCGACTGTTTTTGTCATAGAAAGCTTGTCCTGTCGTCCGCCGGCATTGTGCTAAAACCTTAACATTGGCTCTTAAATCAAAGTGCTTGCACCTACAACTTTGAAACTTCATATGTAGCTGCACCTTGATGAGTTCTACATGCCACACCCATTTTTGGGTCACTAGATCAAAGGTCTAGGTCACTGTGACCTCTAAAAAAAAAACTTCTGACAAGCTTTCATTTATTCAAAACTTCAACTGCAGCCGAGCGTTGGCACCGGTTATGCGGTGCTCTTGTTGTTAGTTTTTTGTAACCTGTCGTTTTTTGAAAATCATGACATTTCATGCAGATTAATATAATTATGAAATGATTTTACAGTAATCAAAATGACTTAGTTTTTGATTGCAGGCATGCTGGAACAGCTGAATGACATGAACCTGAAGCTGGAGGAAATACAGAAATCCCTCGACATGTACCTCGAGACGAAGCGACAGACGTTCCCGAGGTTCTACTTCCTGTCCAACGACGACCTACTCGAGATTCTCGGCCAATCAAAGAACCCAGAGGCTGTACAGCCCCACCTGAAGAAGTGCTTCGATAATATCAAGTCGTTGAAGATGGGCAAGGTATGCTGTTGCTAGTGTTTTGTATGTTTATTATTTGAGCCGGAAAACTGGGCTTAATGCGTGTGTGTAAAGTGTAGTCCCAGATTAGCCTGTGCAGTCCGCACTGTTTAATCAGGAACAATTTTTTCTGCTTTTATGGAATGATTTCGTTTTAAAGGGAGTCTCTTCTAAAGGAAAATCCAGTGTAAGCAGAAAGTGTTTTCCCATATAAGCATGTGTGGACTGCAGAGGCTAATCTTGGATTACACTTAACACTTTGAATGCTGGGAAATTTGTCATCTGCTAAAATGTTGTGTGCTGAATTTCTAAAATTAGCATTTTCTTTGATTTTTTTCAAAGAATACTATCAGAATAGCAAACAGTTTGGATCCTGATGAGACGCCATGTTCTGTGGCGTCTCATCTGGATCCAAACTGTTTGTAAAGGCCTTTAAAATTCGGTTCCAGCGCTATAAGGGTTAACGCGTATGCATTTAGCCCAGATTTCCCAGTACGAGGCTCTTATTTACTTGCAGATTAGGTAAGCTCATTTTGTTAAGGGCTCTATTACAAATTTGGCTTGATGCCTCGACCAGTCACATCACTTGATGGGTGACTAGTCATGTCATTAGTCTATGTCCATTCTCCCTGGAACTCTGATTCAAGTTGGGCAGTTGTCAATTACTCGCTTAAGCCTATCCACTAAGTAGTGGTACACCAGGGACTGTATTCACAAATGTTTTAAGTCTAAATTATAGACTCACACTTAAGAAAAGAATCAAATTATTGTTTTATCTTTAATAAGTATCATAAAACAATCACATTTAATTTAAAGAGAACTATGCATCGATAACTTTTCATTCATTTGACATGATTCGATATCTCTTAAAAATTGATTTTTTAATTTGGGAAATGTAAGTCTAAATTATAGACTCAGACTTAAGAAAAGAATCAAAGCATTGTTTTACATTGTTTTACCCCTAATAAGTATCATAAAACAATCACTTTCAAATTATAGAGAACTACACACAGATCATTTGACATGATTTGATATCTCTAGATTTATTTTTTTGATTTGGAAAATATAGGTCTGATTCTATAATTTAGACTTAAAACGTTTGTGAAGACAGGCCCAGCTAATATTGAAAAAGTATGGGTAGGTCTTCTCACTGTTGTGATATTACAGAAATACCGTTTGAAAACAGCAAAAAAACTAACCAATAAAACCAAAGATGGCCACATCCATAAAGCTATCTGCATTTGAGCAGGGACAGCTGATAAGCACATCTTGTTTTCAATGTATTGATTATAAATGGGCCATGCTCTGTGAAAAGGGGGTTTACTGCACATGCCTTAAGTGTTGTCCCAGATTAGCCTGTGCAGTCCGCACAGGCTAATCAGGGACAACACTTTCCGCTTGTATGATATTGTTCGTGTAAATGAAGTCTCTTCTTAGCAAAAAAGCAGTTAGGGTGGAAAGTGTCGTCCCTGATGAGCCTGTGCTGACTGTGCATTAAACCCCCTTTTCACAGAGCATGCCTCAAATATAAGATACAACACTACCGGTATTTATCACATGACAGCTTCACTTTGACCAGCATGCTTGTTGACATTTGTTTGGTCTTTCATGTGTCCATGCCTTTGTGAACTTTTCCATGATCATGTTATGTCCGAAATTGTAAATGCAGGATTACTTAGATGTAATCTAGTATATAAATTTCATGCATAGTTGCTAAGAATGGTTCTGAAATGCTTTAAATTATTGATAAACAACAACAAATATGGAACAGCAACAGGGGCACCAAATGGTAAAACCTTACTCCTGTATCACTGTCTGTTTGCTTCATACAAGCATTACTTAAAAGGTCCAGTCTAGAAATATATGCTCTCAATGGTTTCATGTTAATTTCAAATTTCTATTGTTCCATTATGCACTACTGATAAGAGTTTAAGTACAGAACACTGGATGCATATAATTCTATCAGATATTCTTTGATCCAAATATATTTGTACTTAAATTTTGCTTCCCTCAATCTGCCCCCCAGAATTAATACAACTAAAAAATGTGTGTTTTCAAGGCCTTTGCTCACCAACCGATTTTTAGACTTTAGAAAAAAAGAAGAATATTGGTAAAACTTAAAAATACTTATACTAATTGAAAGTCAAGTGCAGTGAACACTTTTAATGAATTTTCTTTAAGAATAATGTTAATGATATAAGCACCATTTTCAGCTTGTATATATGCAAACTCTGATTTATTTTCCTCGAGTCTAAAACTTTTAAAATCTTTTATTCTTAAGTCTAAGAATGAGGTGTTGAATACAAGCCCAAGTGTGCTGTTGACTTTTACTAAATCTTTGGGCCATGCTCCGTGAATAAGGGATTTAATGCACGTGTGAAAAGTGTAGTCCCAGATTAGCCTGTGCAGTCCACACAGGCTAATCAGAGACACTTTCCTCTTTTATGATATTTTTTGTTTGAAGAAACTCTCTTCTTAGCAAAAATCTAGTTAAGGCAAAAGTGTTGTCCCTGATTAGACTGTGCGCACATGCATTAAACACCGTTTTCACATAGTACGGCCCATTTCATTGTATTCCCCTTTTACATAATCACAGTCAGGGCTATTTTTACTATGACACTAATCCTTATGAAAAAAAAAATATTTCTGTGTTTACAATTCCATTTTCTTCTGTTAATGATCCTCCATAACATATGCCTACAACTCGTTACTCTAAAATATACATAAAGTAATGATATTTTGTATGCACTTTTAATTTTCAGATCATTCATGTTGTATGTGAAATTTTAGACATAATTTAGTCATCATATACTCATGTGATATATGTATAGTTCATATTATAGTGTATAATATCAGCTGCATATACCAGCCATATCTTATGTAAACTTCTTATTAAGTTTTTACAATGTAGAAAAAAATATATATGTTGCAAATCTGCAACTAGAACACTTGTTCTCATAGACTTTCAGCTTATGCACTGAGCTTCCTATGTTTTTTATGCTCCCCCAAAATTTATTTTGGGAAAAGCATATAGTCGCCGCTTCGTCTGTCTGTGTGTGTGTCTGTCTGTCCGTCCGTGCACAATTTTTGTCCGGGCTATTTCTCAGCAACTAATTAATGGAATTCAATTAAACTTTATGGGAAGCTTCACTACCAAGAGGAGATGTGCATATTATCAGCGGGTTCTGGTAGGATGATTTTTCACATAGTTATGGCCCTTTGAAATTTTCTATAAAACTACTGTGCCCCCAAGACGTTTCCTTTTATCTGAATATCTGAATGAATATATAATGCAATATTGTGACAAAAAAAAACTTTGGGGAGCATCACCCGTCTCTGACGGTTTCTTGTTTAATAGTAAGCAGTGTTTTTTTCATTCAAATTTGTGTCCGGTAGCGGGGACCCATTCCCAAAGGAAAAAGTGTACATTTTTCCCAAATAGGACCTTAAAATTCCGGATGGAAGGTTTCCCAAAACAAATATTTGTACATTTGTTTTTATTGAAGTCTCAACATTAATTTCATCTAGTTCTATAAGTAATACCTTCGTAATTGTAGTATTAATATCACTTTTATTCTCAACTTTAATGTAATTTTTAGCAAAACAATGAAAACACTAATGTCCCAATTTTAGTAAAAACAACGTGATTTTTCCCATTCCAAAGGGACCCGGCCCAATTCCCAAAACACTGGAAAAAAACACTGGTTAGATTGTTCCTATATACATGTTTTAAAGAAGACATACATTTGCATAAATATACACACATTATCAATAATAACTTCCTGTTTACTAATAAATTTATTTTTGGTAACAGTAAAATATAAATAGATATAAACTATTTCTTAAGCATAAATATTTTGGGCATATGTTTATATATTATTAATTAAATAACTCTACATATATTTAGATTATTTTAATTTTTTTGGCATTTTAAATCAGGGCACTGGGTTTAACATGATTATATCTGATTTATATGTAAAAGGTAATTGAGTGCATTTTGGAAGCAATGTTATGTTTGTTTAAAAATATGCAAAATAATGCTAAAATCTCTTATCAAAATAATGCTAAAATCTCTTATCAAAATAATGCTAAAATCTCTTATCAAAATAATGCTAAAATCTCTTATCAAAATAATGCTAAAATCTCTTATTAGACTCGGTTAGACTCAACTCTGGTAATGTGTTCCATCATGTTTGTGACTTTTTTGTACTGACATTAAAATGTCTTACTTGTTGTATATTCTTGTTATTGTTGAACAAAAAGTTTGCTTTCTTCAATAAAAACAACAACATTATGACAACAAACACACACACAACTATTCTGATAAATTTTACTGATCTTATATTAATTTAAGTTGTATTTTAGTATTTACTTCATATAGCATTTTTGGTAATTGTAACATTTGTTTAATAATATATTTAAATATTTTAGATAATGTAACAATAGTTTCATATTTACTTTATTTCATTATTCTTGTAAAATGTTATTTACAATGCTTTCTTCCATAAAGAAATTCAAATAATTGTTTTAATTAAATTGTCCTCTAAATTCCCATAAACTTGATTTGGACTAGTTTTTCTGAATAAATAACTTTGTTTAAAACAATAAGACACTAACAAACATATTCAATATTAACCATTAGATCAACTGATTTTAAACATATTTTCTTTTTAACATTGATCTCAATATTAATTACTGTTTAACCTTTTTTTCTTTTTAACAACCCTAAATTTCTCAAGAGCTACTGAAATGTAATCTTTTCACTAATTTAACTATTATTTAAAATTGACTGCAGTGTAACCTATTTTCTTACCCCCACTTTACAGCAATAAATGCAGTGTAATCTATTTTCTTTCCCCACTTTACTGCAATTACTGCAGTGTAACCTATTTTCTTTTCCCCACTTTACAGCAAGGAATGAAATGGGAGGCAGCAGGAATGTCATCAGCAGACGGGGAGTATGTCGAGTTCATTAAGGCAGTCTATCTCGACGGACCGGTCGAGGCCTGGCTGTGCGACGTGGAGAAGAACATGAGATTCACACTGAAGAAACGACTGCCTGAGTGCCGAAACGCTCTGAAAAAGAGTTTGACAAAACGGGACAAGTGGATCAAGGAATGGCCAGGACAGGTGAGGGAAATTTGTAAGAAATTACCTAAAAAAGAAATAAAGTAACAATGTTATAAGTGCTGGTATATTTTGTCGATGTAAAGTAGCTCATTGTTTCCTTTGGCATATTTCGAGCTATGAAAGCAATGCAAGAAGAACAACTGCAAGATTATGAACAATATGGGTTAAACCAGTGATTATTTTTGCTAAAATTGCTGCTGAAAAATAGTGACTTTTCCAACAAATAAAAACACTTTTTCACAAATATTGCCAATAAAAAGAATATTAATGAATCATTATCAATAACTGCGAATATAAGAAGCGACGTAAGAAGAACTTTATATGATAAAAATAGCAGTATAATGTTGATAATGTTTATGATAAACAAATGGAATACTGCAATATTTTTAAAACATGATATTTCATTTTCCCCAATTTCCTGGTTTGTCTTTGCTATCTTTTGTAATTCAAAAGCAACTGTTTGTAACCCCCCCCCCCCCCCCTATCACTTTAAACAGAAGGGTTCGCTAACATTTTTATGTCCCCCACTATAGTAGTGGGGGACATATTGTTTTTGCCCTGTCTGTTGGTTGGTTGGTCTGTTGGTTGGTTTGCGCCAACTTTAACATTTTGCAATAACTTTTGCTATATTGAAGATAGCAACTTGATATTTGGCATGCATGTGTATCTCATGGAGCTGCACATTTTGAGTGGTGAAAGGTCAAGGTTAAGGTCATCCTTCAAGGTCAGAGGTCAAATATATGTGGCCAAAATCGCTCATTTTATTAATACTTTTGCAATATTGAAGATAGCAACTTAATATTTGGCATGCATGTGTATCTCATGGAGCAGCACATTTTGAGTGATGAAAGGTCAAGGTCATCCTTTAAGGTCAGAGGTCAAATATATGTGGCCCAAATCGCTTATTTTATGAATACTTTTGCAATATTGAAGATAGCAACTTGATATTTGGCATGCATGTGTAACTTATAGAGCTGCACATTTTGAGTGGTGAAAGGTCAAGGTCAAGGTCATCCTTCAAGGTCAGAGGTCAAATATATGTGGCCCAAATCACTTATTTTATGAATACTTTTGCAATATTGAAGATAGCAACTTGATATTTGGCATGCATGTGTATCTCATGGAGCTGCACATTTTGAGTGGTGAAAGGTCAAGGTCATCCTTCTAGGTCAAATATATTTTTTAAATTCCTTTTGGAGATGTTTTTTTTGTTGCTTCACACTTTCCTGTTCAATTAAAGAAAGATACAAGTGCAAGTATCCTCAATATTAGATAAGACACAGAAATGATTAATGTTTGCACAAACGTGACCAAATTATTTGCATATTTTCATATTTCCAGCTCTGCATCACGTCCAGTCAGATTCAATGGACATTCGACGTGGGTAAAGCGTTGAACACAACGAAGGAACGGGGCGACAAACGGGCACTGAAAACCATGAAGAAGAAGCAAATTTCCATGCTGAATAAGTTCTCGGAAGCCATTCGAGGCAACCTGACAAAAATCCAGCGTCTCAAAATCGTTGCCTTGGTTACCATTGAAGTGCACGCCCGTGACATCATCGATCGCCTCATTAAGGTCGGATGTTCAGACGTGAACGCGTTTGAGTGGTTGAGCCAACTGAGGTTCTATTGGGAAAAGGTATGAGACGCATTCTGAGAAAATGGGGCATAATGCATGTGCGTAAAGTGTCGTCCCAGATTAGTCTGTGCAGTCCGCACAGGCTTATCAGGGACGACACTTTCAGCTTTTAATATGGTATTTTTAGTTTCAAGGAAGTCCCTCCTTACTGAAAATCAAGTTTAGGCAGAAAGTGTCGTCCCTGATTAGCATGTTCAGACTGCACAGGCTAATCTGGAATGACACTTAACGCACGTGCATTAAGCCCCGTTTTCTCAGAACATGTCACATATATTGAAATATCTTTTTCGTTAACCCTTCACCACTTAGATACGTATTTTCACCCATTTGTAGTCCCTAAGAAAGTTATATTTTATTTAAGACCTTTATTACTAGATTCAAGTGTTTAAGGCATCATCTCAAAACCTTTCATACTGATCAGCAGCAAACAGTATAAAAACTGAACAGACTGCGCATTACTCGCAGGCTGTTCTGGTTTTATGCTGTTTGCACATAGCCATTTCACTTTGCTTCTAAGTGGGAAAGGGTTAATTTGAGCCTTGATCTTTGAAAACAAGAGTGCATGTGCTTAAAACGTTGTCTCAAAATCGCAATTGCTGTCAACTCAAGCTAATCAGGGAAGACACTCTCTACCTAGACTGGATTTTGGTTTAGAAGTACTCCATTTCAACCAAAAATTCCTATAACAGCAGAAAGCGTCATCCTTGATACGCCTGTGCTGACATCACAGGCTAATCTGGGACAACACTTTACCCACATGCATTAAGCCAAATTTTTGCAGGGCAACGCTGATTTAAATGTTTAAAAATTATAATTTAAAGATAATGTTCTAAACGTTGAACCGCAACAAAATTATTCTATTATTTTGAATTTGCATGATGTGTTATGTGCTTTATTTGTGTCACAATGTTTGCAAGTTAACCAAAAGTACCAGTAATAAAATTATATATTTGTTTGTAACAATAAAAGTTCAGGTTTATTGCTTTCATTTTTTACTTTGAATTAATTCCCGTCATCAGCATGATGTTTTGAGCATGTGAATTGTAAGTACACTTAGCCCTAGAAATGATTGTGTATGATCTGTGAATAAAAATGGAATTTAAGAAAAAATATTTCAATGAAATTTAACTAGAAAACGTAATTGGTTGACTGATTGTTAAGTAGGTAAACCGGTTAACCTGTTGGTTGACTGATTGTTAAGTAGGTTAACCGATTAACATGTGACTGATTGTTAAGTAGGTTAACCGGTTGCATCCCTATTTGAGCCCTACTCTGGGAAAATGGGCCTTAATACATGTGCACAAAGTATCGTCCCAGATAAGCCTGTGCAATTTGCACAGACTAATCAGGATTGACAATTTCCTCTTTGATGGTATTTTCTGTTTAAAGGAAGTCCCTTCTTAGCAACATTCCAGTTAAGGCCGAAAGTATCATGCCTTATTGGTCTGGGCAAATAGCACAAGCTATTCTGGGACAATCATGTATGCACATTAATTGAGCCCCATTTTATCAGAGTGAAGCTTATTTATAACTGTTTCTTCTCTGTGCGGGGAAAAGCAAGTACTAATCAGGGCTTTTTTTTCTCTGTGAGAATGGCCATTTTTCCCAATTTTGGGAAATTCGCAACTCAAATTTTCACAATTTCAAGAAGTTTGCGCCTGAAATTTTCACAATTTCATGAAGTTTGCGACACAAATTTTCACAGTTTTAGAAATTTTTCGCCAAAATTTTTCCCAATTTTGAACAGTTCTCGACTTATTTTTTTCACAAAATGGAAGGCCAAGGCCCCTTCACAAAAACAGGAAAAAAAGCACTGCTGACATTGGCACCTTTTGTTTGCCAGGACATTGATGACTGCGTGGTGAAGCAGACAAACACCCAGTTCCAGTACGGGTATGAGTATCTGGGTAACTCCGGCCGTCTGGTCATCACACCACTCACTGACCGCTGCTACATGACACTGACCACTGCCCTGCATCTCCACAGAGGGGGCAGTCCAAAGGGCCCTGCAGGTAGAACATTAGGGACAATTGCTGCAAGTTTTTTTGTTTGCTTTTTGTTTTGTTTTTGAGAGAGTGTGGGGGTTCTTTCTCTCACTGACCGCTGCTACATGACTCTAACCACGGCCCTTCATCTCCACAGAGGGGGCAGTCCAAAGGGACCTGCAGGTAGAACATTAGGGACAACTACTTCAAGGTTTTTGTTTGCTTTTTGTTTTGTTTTTGAGAGGGTGTGGGGGTTCTTTCTCTCACTGACTGCTGCTACATGACTCTAATTATAACCACGGCCCTTCATCTCCACAGAGGGGGCAGTCCGAAGGGACCTAGGTAGAACATTAGGGGCAATTACTCAATTTTTATGCCCCCCACCACTATAGTGGGGGACATATAGTTTTTGCCCTGTCTGTTTGTCTGTTGGTTTGGTCAAACTTTAACATTTGGCATAACTTTTGCAATATTGAAGATAGCAACTTCATATTTGGCATGCATGTGCATCTCATAGGGCTGCACATTTGAGTGGTGGAAGGTCAAGGTCATCCCTCAAGGTCAAAGGTCAACAACAAAAAAGTCAAAGCGGCGCAGAAGGGGACATAGTGTTTCTGACAAACACATTTCTTGTTTTTTTTTTCCTTTTTGTTTTGTTGTTGAGAGGGGTGGGGGTCTTTCCCTCACTGACCACTGCATTGTGACACCATGGCCCTTCACTTACACAAGGGGCAGTCCAAAGGGACCTGCAGGCTAAAGCAATAGGGAATATTATTCTCTTTTTTGGAATTGCTGGGACTGTAAAATAACACTGACAACAGCCTTTCATCTGCATAGAGGGTGAAGTCCCAAAGGAAACGCAGATGAAAAACATTAGGGACAATTATTCTCAGATTTTTTTGTTGCTTCTGATAGGGGTATTCCACTACGACCCAATTCCCCACGATTTGTCCCGATTTCCAATATTTTGAGGTCTGGGACATTTGTAGCTCAATAGGCGAAGGTCCTAACTCATTCGTAGCTAGTCGTGGGCAAGTCGTGAGCTCCCAAAAAATCGCGGCCAGTTTTTAAACGTGTTTAAAATTTGACCAAGACCTTCAAGCTGAATTTAATCGCAGTTGACTCATAACAGTGTCGTAGTGCGTTCTTGGGCGTCGTAATGGAATCTTAAGTAATTCATGACTCAATCGGGGAATTGGTGATCATGTGATCTGTCTAAAAATCATTTACGACTTTGTCAAGACTCTCAAGAGTTCACCCTGATTGAGTTGCGAGCCTGCTAAGATTCTCGCGTTTTAGTTACGAAACAGTTACAATTTTGTAAAGAATGAATAAAGAAATAATATTTTTCCATCATGTTTTGTTGTCGAATAACCTACTGTAAGGAGTATATATGCGTAGGAATTAAATCAGGAATGTGGAGCACAAGTGCTTTGATAACACAAATCTATACTCCTTACTGTGGGTTATTCGACAACAAGCCATCATAGAAAAATATTATTTCTATTCTTACAAGATTCTGATTGATTTGCTTCAAGCTTTTGGACGTGAACTATATTTTTCAATACTCCGCCCTTCTTAGTACAAAGTTCACTATTTAGTGACGTCATTGAATTGTACAAACATTTGACGTCATTTTCATTCATAAATATTTTGCAAATTACGTCACTTTAATTGAGAACAACACTCATAGAAACTAAATGACGTCATATATGTTAATTCTTCTGTAAAGCTGACATGCTATAAATGTTTTCTTAATTACGTTTCTTTACAAACAAATTCTTAGCAGGCGTGGTTATGCCACTTATCACCAAATATACAAATTGTTGTTTCATTACATTTATATACGTGCTACATTTTTTACATTTCTTTAAGAGCGGGATTTAAGCACGTGCATTTTACTGCAATATTTTCTTAATTTATTCGGAACTATTTTCGAAACATTAAGCTCCGCCCATAATTGATTGCAGAATAACCCACACTTTTTTTCCTACTTTGTCTATAGAAAACAATTCGCGTGCCATGTTAGAATCAATATCAGTAGATATTGGCGCCGAATTCATGGATGCGTTCGGTGAGGTCCTAGCTTAGTCGTGACCGATCTGCATCGTTCGTAGTACAGTCGCAGTAGATTCTTACACATTGTAGTGAAGTCACTACCCTATTCGCAAGACTACAACCGAATCCCACAATTTGTCGTAACTCAATCTTACCACTGTCGTAACTGAATCGCAGACTGTCACGAGTCTTCCTGATTCAATAAATGTGAGAAATCGTAGCGAATCGTGGGCTTGTTTTCGTAGTGGAATATGGCCATGAGTTTTGTTTTTTGTTTCTTTGACCTCTATTGCATAGCTGATTACGGAGGTGGGTGGGTGGGGAAGGGGGGTCCCAAGTGACATGCAGGTAAAAACATCAGGGAAAAATTATTCTAATGATGGTTTGTTAAACTTGAGCAATGCTCCGGGAAAATGGGGTTTAATGCATAAGAGTAAAGTGTCTTCCCAGATGAGCCTCTGCTGTCTGCACATGCTTATCAGGGGTTACACTTTCCCCTTAGACGTGGTTTTAGTTCATGTGTGTAATTGTGGATTGCTTACTTTGATTCTATTTATAGGTATGGATAAGACTTAGAGACAGTGAAGGATCTTAGGAAGGGTTTGGGCATTATGTCATGGTTGATCACTTACATTTATTCTATTTATAGGTACTGTAAAGACAGAGACAGTGAAGGATCTAGGGAAGGGTTTGGGCATGTATGTCATGGTTGATTGCTTACATTAATTCTATTTATAGGTCTGGGTAAGACAGAGACAGTTAAGGATCTTAGGAAGGGTTTGGGCATGTATGTCATGGTTGATCACTTACATTTATTCTATTTATAGGTACTGGTAAGACGGAGACAGTGAAGGATCTAGGGAAGGGTTTGGGCATGTATGTCATGGTTGATTGCTTACATTAATTCTATTTATAGGTCTGGGTAAGACAGAGACAGTTAAGGATCTTAGGAAGGGTTTGGGCATGTATGTCATGGTTGATTGCTTACATTGATTCTATTTATAGGTACGGGTAAGACGGAGACAGTGAAGGATCTAGGGAAGGGTTTGGGCCTGTATGTCATGGTTGATTGCTTACATTATTTCTATTTATAGGTCTGGGTAAGACAGAGACAGTTAAGGATCTTAGGAAGGGTTTGGGCATGTATGTCATGGTTGATCACTTACATTTATTCTATTTATAGGTACTGGTAAGACGGAGACAGTGAAGGATCTAGGGAAGGGTTTGGGCATGTATGTCATGGTTGATTGCTTACATTAATTCTATTTATAGGTCTGGGTAAGACAGAGACAGTTAAGGATCTTAGGAAGGGTTTGGGCATGTATGTCATGGTTGATTGCTTACTTTGATTCTATTTATAGGTACAGGTAAGACGGAGCCAGTGAAGGATCTAGGGAAGGGTTTGGGCATGTATGTCATGGTTGATTGCTTACATTGATTCTATTTATAGGTACGGGTAAGACGGAGACAGTGAAGGATCTAGGGAAGGGTTTGGGCCTGTATGTCATGGTTGATTGCTTACATTGCTTCTTTTTATAGGTACGGGTAAGACGGAGACAGTGAAGGATCTAGGAAAGGGTTTGGGCATGTATGTCATAGTTGTGAACTGCTCGGAAGGTCTCGACTACAAATCCATGGGTCGTATGTTCTCCGGGTTGGCTCAGGTCAGTCTAGTTTTCTACTTCGGACATCTGAGGATTTTCTAACAATGGAATTTATATAGTTTAAGCAGTTATTAAAAAATATTTACTTACTTGTTACTTATTTTATAATAGTTTCTTTAAAGGTTTTTTAAGCAGATTTCTTTTGAAAAATTAAGCTTTAGACTGGTATCTTTTAATTACATGTATTACTGAAAATACGTGCATGATATTGTACCTAAAGAGTAATGCATGATGTATAATTATACCCCCACAAACGAAGTTTAAGGGGATATATAGGAGTGAACTTGTCTGTTGGTCGGTCTGTCGGTCTGTCTGTCGGTCCGTATTAAGTGTCCGCTCTCTAATTCAAGTAGTTTTCATCCGACCTTCACCAAACTTGGTCAGAATTTGTATCAGCATGAAGTCTAGGCCAAGTTCGAACATGGACCTTGACGGGTCAAAAACTAGGTCACGGGGTCACTAAGTGCGTTTTAAACATTCAGCATGTTGTCCGCTCTCTAATTCAAGTAGTTTTCATCCGATCTTTCAGAAGTTTTATGGAGATGATCTTAAGGCCAAGTTAGAACATGGGCCTTTCTGGGTCAAAAACTAGGTCAAGGGGTCACTTAGTGCGTTTTAAAAATTGAGCATGGTGTCCGCTGTTTTTTGTGAAGATGACATGCAAAATATTATGTGTCAATGCAGCATGTGGGGGTATTCGTCACGTCTGTGACAAAGCTCTAGTTTTATCATATGCTATACCCTGTTTCTTATGTAATACAACCATTACATATTTTTTATATTACACATGTGTAATACAACATTTTTAAGCGTTTTCATTGGCTTATTTTCATTTATTGACCAATTGCATTTTGTTATTTTGCTGAAATGACGTTGCAACTTCATATAACGTCACAAAATGTAAACAACATTCAGGATTTATCATTATGTTTGCGTAAATATTTATTTAACTTGTTCATTTAAAAGCATGTGATAAAAAAGATCTGACACTTGTTGTCATATCATACCATTTTTATGCCCCCCTTCGAAGAAGAGGGGGTATATTGCTTTGCTCATGTCGGTCTGTCGGTCGGTCCGTCCACCAGGTGGTTGTCAGACGATAACTCAAGAACGCTTGGGCCTAGGATCATGAAATTTCATAGGTACATTGATCATGACTCGCAGATGACCCCTATTGATTTTGAAGTCACTAGGTCAAAGGTCAAGGTCACGGTGACCTGAAATAGTAAAATGGTTTTTGAATGATAACTCAAGAACGAATACGCCTAGGATCATGAAACTTCATGGGTAGATTGATCATGACTCGCAGATGACCCCTATTGATTTTGACGTTACTAGGTCAAAGGTCAAGGTCACGGTGACCCAAAACAGTAAAATGGTTTCCGGATGATAACTCAAGAATGCATACGCCTAGGATCATGAAACTTCATGGGTAGATTGATCATGACTCGCAGATGACCCCTATTGATTTTGACGTTACTAGGTCAAAGGTCAAGATCACGGTGACCCGAAACAGTAAAATGGTTTCCAGATGATAACTCAAGAATGCATACGCCTAGGATCATGAAACTTCATGGGTAGATTGATCATGACTCGCAGATGACCCTTATTGATTTTGAGGTCACTAGGTCAAAGGTCAAGGTCACGGTGACCCGAAATAGTAAAATGGTTTTCAGATGATGACTCAAGAACGCATATTCCTAGGATCATGAAACTTCACAGGTAGATTGATCATGACTCGCAGATGACCCCTATTTATTTTGAGGTCACAAGGTCAAAGGTCAAGGTCACGGTGACCCGAAATAGTAAAATGATTTTCGGATGATAACTCAAGAACGCTTTTGCCTAGGATCATGACACTTCATAGGTACATTGATCGTGACTCACAGATGACCCCTATAATTGATTTTAAGGTCACTAGGTCAAAGGTCAAGGTCACAGTGACAAAAAACGTATTCACACAATGGCTGCCACTACAACGGACAGCCCATATGGGGGGCATGCATGTTTTACAAACAGCCCTTGTTTATTAAACTCATCCAGGAAATTCGTTAGTAAGCTCGCCAAAGGCTCGCATACTAACAAAATTTCTGAACTCGTTTAATAAAATATGGTATGATATGACAACTCGTGCAAGATCCTATATGAATGTGATACAGAAATGTTACGCAAAAACACAGATGATGCTTGTTTTGTTTTTTATGTAATAACATTTCGGGAACAGGAGACAATTTATTGGGCTTTGTTCTGTGCAGTCTGCACAGGCTAATCTGAGACAACACTTTCCACGTTTAATATGTCTTTAAAAAAAAATTGAACAGGTATTCAATCCAATAGTTTCCTACCTAATCCTTGTCATATACAAATGCACATCGCTCGTATGTTTCTCATCACAGACCGGCGCCTGGGGCTGTTTTGACGAGTTCAACAGAATCAACATCGAGGTATTGTCCGTCGTCGCTCAGCAGATTCTCTCCATTCTCAGCGCACTTGCTGCCGGATCAGAACTGTTTGTGTTTGAGGGAAGGGAGATCACTCTGGTGTGGTCATGTGGAATCTTCATCACTATGAATCCAGGTATGGAGTTGTCTTTCTTGGGTCATTTACATATTACTAGCAAAATTTTGTTTTTGAACTTTCAGCATTTTATAATGGGCATTTTTGTACAATTTGTCACAAATTATCATTAGATATACTAAATTTAATATGAACTTCATGAATAATTCTGATTAAAGAATGATAACTTTTTTTTTTGATTTTAGAACTTTAAATTTGTTTTCTGTGTTGTATTATATGATCTGTTAAAACATGTAGCAGTTTTGCAATTTAATACTGCAAAATGCAAAGGGGTGAAAAGAATAAAAGAATTAATTGAACATTATAATTTGTATTCGTTTGATTTTAAGTGCGACCGAGGACCATTTACAGTAGGTGCATCAATGGTGTCTCATCACACAATTCTTGCTCACAAATTATGTTGTTTTATGAATGTAACTTATGTTTTTATTATATTTAAATACATTGTCACACTTATTCATCGTCAACAATATCTAATATTGTTGGGCATTGAAAATTGCATGGATTAAGATGCAAAAGAACTATAAGAATATTAAAAGAACTTTGCCGCTTTTTGAAATAAAAAACGACTCTCATGTGTTGTATATGTAATTGTGTTGTTTTCTTTTTTCTGCTTACATTCTGAAAATGAGGCCAGGTTTACATGCTAGCTTTGTTGGGTGTGTGTTGAACTTGGTTTTGGAATTTAAATACCAGTCCAGCCATATAATTTGTGTAGGGGGATAGGTCAGGAAATTATTTGAGTAGTGCTCTGTGAAACGGGGAATAATACATCTGAGTAAAGTGTCATCCCAGGTTAGCCTGTGCAGTCTGCATTGGCTAATCAGGGATGACACTTTACAGCTAAACTGAATTTTTGCTAAGAAGACACTTTTTTTAAACAAAAAATATCATAAATAAGGAAAGTGTCGTCCCTGATTAGCCTGTGCTGGTCGTATACTTTACGCACATGCGTCGAACCCCCCTTTTCACAGAGCATGGCCCATTTATATTTCTGTTCCTTCCTAAGATTGAAATGGGGCAATTATTATCAGTAACTAGAGTCTTGGAAGTGGGGGTATATTGTTTTACACATGTCGGTCCGTCCGTCCGTCGGTCCGTCCGTCCACCAGATGGTTTCCGGATGATAACTCAAGAACGCTTAGGCCTTGGATCATGAAACTTCATAGGTACATTGATCATGACTGTCTGATGACCCCTATTGATTTTCAGGTCAAAGGTCAAGGTCACAGTGACTCGAAATAGTGAAATGGTTTCCAGATGATAACTCAAGAATGCTTAGGCCAAGGATCATGAAACTTCATAGGTACATTGATCATGACTGGCAGATGACCCCTATTGATTTTCAGGTCAATATGGTCAAAGGTCAATGTCACAGTGACTCGAAATAGTAAAATGGTTTCCAGATGATTACTCAAGAATGCTTACGTCTAGGATCATGAAACTTCATAGGAACATTGATCATGACTGGCAGATGACCCCTATTGATTTTCAGGTCACTAGATCAAAGGTCAAGGTCACAGTGACTCGAAACAGTAAAATGGTTTCCGGATGATAACTCAAGAATGCTTACGCCTAGGATCATGAAACTTTATAGGTACATTAATCATGACTGGCAGATGACCCCTATTGATTTTCAGGTCACTAGGTCAAAGGTCAAGGTCACAGTGACTCAAAATAGTAAAATGGTTTCTGGATGATAACTCAAGAATGCTTACACCTATGATCATGAAACTTTATAGGTACATTAATCATGACTGGCAGACAACCCCTATTAATTTTCAGGTCGCTAGGTCAAAGGTCAAGGTCACAGTGACTCAAAACAGTGAAATGGTTTCCTGATAATAACTCAAGTTTAATTAGGCCTAGGATCATGAAACTTCATAGTTACATTGGTCATGACTGGCAGATGACCCCTATTGATTTCCAGCCACTAGGTCAAAGGTCAAGGTCACAGTGACAAAAAACATATTCACACAATGGCTGCCACTACAACTGACAGCCCATATGGGGGGCATACATGTTTTACAAACAGCTCTTGTTGCTTTAAGTACTGATTGAAAGCTATGACTGGCTCAGTGTACCTATGAAAAATGAGCAGATTAACTATTATAATTGAAATTTGTGCTTCACTCTAAGAAAATGGTACTTAATGCATGCACTTTAAGTGTTCTCCTCGATTAGCCTCTGCAGTTCACACAGGCTGATCAGGAACAATACTTTCCAACTAGATTTTTTAAAGAGAAGTTCTGTAAGCATAAAATTTCATGAAATCACTTGGTATAGTCCCTCATTAGCCTGCACAAACTGCATAGACCTATCTTGGATAACACTATACACTTGCATTAAGCCCAGTTTTCCCACAGTGAGGCTCATATGGAGAAATATTGCGGTAAACCTTTCCCACTTAGAAGCTAAGTAAAAATGGCTATGTGCAAACAGCATTAAACCAGAACAGTCTGGGAGTAACTCTAAGTGTATTCAGGTTGTATGCTGTTTGCTGCTCATCCGTTACTAATGGTTGGAAATGAAGCCTTAAAAACTGGAATTTAGTAAGAAAGGTATTTATATAAATGTTACTTTCTAAGGGACTACACGTAAAAAAGCGTATTTTTGTGGTAACTGGTTAAACAAGGTATGAACGTAATTTTGTATTCCACCACAGGCTACGCAGGCAGAACTGAGTTGCCTGACAACCTCAAGTCCATGTTCAGGCCCATAGCCATGGTGACGCCAGACTCCAACTTGATTGCAGAGATCATCCTCTTTGGAGAGGGCTTCGGAAATACCAAGGTAACGGGAACCTTAAAAATGTGTATTTAGTTAAATTTATACCTATTTATTTTAACGCCATTGAATTGAAATACTAATTGAAGCGCTCTCGAGTTCATTTCCTGCTGGGAACCAGTATTTTTTGTCTTTAAGAGAGATAGGAAGAACGCTCCCACAGCGGGGATCGAACCTGTTACATCCTGGTCGCTAGTTGGACACCATATCACATAAGCCACTGCGAAAATTGCAAAGTATTTATTTTGATGGTTTTGTCTGAAACATGGTCTTTGTGTGCCATACATATCACATCTACTGCTGAGATGGCTTCAGGAAGTCTTCAGAGATTTTATTAATAAATTGACTTCTTCTTCCCATTAATTGCAGGGCTCCTCTGGATCATCGACTCTGTTTGACTATTCAATGAGTCTTGGGCCTGGGTAGAACCAGTACTTTGGTGTCTTTGGGAGAGATTAAAGAACGGTCCCACAGTGGGAATAGAACTTGTGACCTCTCTATTGCTAGGCGGAGACCATATCCACTACACCAGGGCGATCTGTGATCTGAATTTACACGTTTTGTTGCCTTTTGCAAAACAATGATTGTAAAATAATATAAGTAAAGGAAACAAGCACATTGTCTAATTTGCCATCATGTGATTTAGAATATACAATCTTTTAATTCATTTGAAGATGTTTAATGTACATGTTCGCATTATTGTTTGAAATGATAAATGCTATTGTGTTTGTTTGTTTGCTCCTGCATAGCAATCCAACATAAGACTGGGTGTATGTACATATTGCATGTAAAATTTTGCTTATAGATTTTGTTTAGGATTTTAGCATCCATCTGTTAATTGTAGATTTTTACATCAGGAACATGGTGGCGCATGATTAAAGTGAAAACATAGCTTGTAGAAAAAATGTTGGAAATAGAATATAAAAATTGCTTGTAGAAATTACTTGGAATACATATATAAATTTTGTAACACATTTTATATAGAAATTTATTTACTTTATAAGTTGCTTGGGTACATGCATTTGCATATGCATGGATTGCTTATTGAAGCTGTTTAGAAAATATCCATACAGTTTATTTACTGTTTAATTATGAACAATTTCAGTTGGCTGTATGCAGTAATTACTTGCTTATTCTGATTTGCATGGAATTTTGCAAATGTACAGCTATTTATTTTCTTACAAAAATATCTGAAGTATATTAGAAAGCATTTTGATCAGAGACATATTTCCTTAAAATAAAAACAACTATAAACAACATTTTTTTTAAAAATATATTTGTTAATGCCATTTAAATTGTTATCATCTTTTAGTAAGAAAATCCTTTGAAAATTCTGTTACGGCATATATTTTTTCAACAGTTGGTTTGTAGTCATTGTCAATCCAGTCTGACGGTTTTTTATCTGTTCTCAACTTAGTTTGATGAAAATGAGTCCATGTGATATAAGCAAAATTTGATAATAAAGAAAATGCTGTATTATGGCAATTAAGTTAGCTAAAATTTGTTTTATAATCAGTGATCACCTATTATGTTTACAAAATTTCCTTAAAAAACAAATTTTTATGAAACCCATTTTTTGTTTAAATAATTTTCAACTAGAGGTAGCACACCTTTTAACTCTGTTCACACTCAGAATCAAAGTTAAAATTGCTATATGTAATGATCATAAAACCAGATCCTGCGAGTTACTCCCAGGCTGCTCAGGTTTGGTTTTGTGCTGTTTGCTTCTTATCAGTTTCATAGCTTCGGAAATGAAGCCTTTTAACCCTTTCAGTGCAGGAACCGAATTTTGAAGGCCTTTGCAAACAGTTTGGATCCAGATGAGACGCCACAAAACGTGGCGTCTCATCAGGATCCAAACTGTTTGCTATTCTGATAATATTCTTTGAAAAAAATCGAAGAAAATGCTAATTTTAGAAATTCAGCAGACGACATTTTAGCAGACGACAAATTTCCCAGCATGCAAAGGGTTAAACTGGAACCTATGAAGAAATGTCCTAAATTATATTTGATTTTCAAAGGGAGTACAAATGTGTATCTGAGCGTAAAAGGGTTAACATATGGCTCTCATTATCTCCGCAGAATTTGGCCAAGAAGGTGTTCACGCTGTACTCCTTGGCCATGCAGCAGCTGTCCAAACAAGACCACTACGACTTCGGGCTTCGAGCCCTAGTCTCCGTGCTGAGATACGCCGGAAGGAAGAAGCGCTCCAATCCAAACATGCCAGACGAGGAGGTAAGTATGAGGCTGACTCTGGGAAAAGGCGGCTTAATGCATATGCCTAAAGTATTGTCCCAGATTAGCCTGTGCAGTCTGCTCAGGCTAATCAGGGACAACATTTTTCGCCTTTACTGGATCGTTTATTCGAAGAGAATTCTTTTAAAGCAAGATACGCGTAAGTGATGCATCTGATTAGCCTGATAATATTCTTGTATGTAAGTGTAGTTTTGTATCAATTTTTATGTCTCCCAGTCTATACTGGGGGACGTAATGTTTTTGCCCTGTCTGTTTGTTGCGTCAAACTTTAACATTAGCCATAACTTTTGCAATATTGAAGATAACAACTAGATATTTGGCATGCATGTCTATCTCATGGAGCTGCACATTTTGAGTGATGAAAAGTCAAGGTCAAGGCCATCCTTCAAGGTCAAAGGTCAAATATATGGGGGGGGGGGACATAATGTTGCACAAGCACATCTTGTTTAAATGTGAATTCTTACTTTTTATGCTAACAAAATTATACATTATAGCATATTTCAGCAAAATAGGCATGTTAAAAAAATTAGACTTAAGGAATTTAATGAATTTTGTTAGTTTTCAAAATACTTTTGTGAATACTTAATCCATATGAGTCGTGTTTTGAGAAAACTGGGCATAATGCATGTGCGTAAAGTGTCATTCCAGATTAGCCTGTGCAGTCTGCACAGGCTAATCAGGGACGACACTTTCCGCCTAAAATTGATTTTCGGTAAGGAAGGACTTCCTTGAAACTAAAAATACCATAAAAGCGGAAAGTGTCTTCCCTGATTAGCCTGTGCAGACTGCACAGGCTAATCTGGGAAGACACTTTACACACATGCATTACGCCCAATTTTCTCAGAACAAGACACATATTCAATTTGACCCATACTTTCTCTGCAGATTCTTCTGCTGTCAATGAAGGACATGAACATTGCCAAGCTGACCTCAGTGGACTTGCCGCTGTTCAATGGAATCATGTCAGATCTGTTCCCGGGAATTGAGACGCCATCCATTGATTACTCCAAGGTGAGCATTGAGAGGAAGTTCTTTAACTGAGCCTTTCTGTTGGAAAACTGGGCTTAATGCGTGTGGGTAAAGTATCCTCCAAGATTTTGGGGTGACGCTTTCCTCCTGAACTGGATTTTTGCTTAGAAGAGAGTACCTTTAAATAAAAAAAGCACACCATAAAAGTAGAAAGTATTGCCCTTGATTAGCCTATGGGGACTGCACAGGCTAATCTGGGAAGAAACTTTAAGCACATGGATTAAGCCCAAGTTTCCCACAGTGAAAGTTCACAAAATGATGATTTGAAAACCTTTATGAAACAACTCAGGTCATTTTCCCCAAGCAAACTCACATTTTTATGCCCCCAGATCGAAAGATCGAGGGTATATTGTTTTTGGCCTGTCTGTCTGTCTGTCTGTCATTGTGCGTGTCTGTCACCAAACTTAAACCTTGGTTAAAGTTTTGCAATAACTTTTGCAATTTTGAAGATAGCAACATGATATTTGGCATGAAGCTGCACATTTTCAGTGATGAAAGGTCAAGGTCATCCTTCAAGGTCAAAGGTCAAATATATTGCTTCAAAGCAGCGCAGTAGGGGGCATTGTGCTTCTGACAAACACATCTCTTGTTGTATAACATTTACTGAGGGGGTATACAAGGTTTAAAAAGTGTCAAAACATTTAAGGTGGTGATATAATTCTTAGTTTGGTAGATAATTTTGCTCTCTAAACTTTGAAAATTATGGCAGAACACTGAAACTGTTGATATTTGTTTATAAGTATGACATTTTAATCTATAATAAAAACTTGTTATAGTTAAATTAAAGTGATAATTTATTACTTACTTTTTTCTGCAAACATATTTTTTACTATTTAGGTGTAATAAACAAAAGATCATTACTTTTGATGGAAATTCTTTCAGATCATTGAAGATCATTCAGATCATAATGTCCCGAAGGAATCTGAATTGTATAACCTAAGTCTGAATAATCTGAATTTGACCACACAAAAAAATTGTGTATGCCCTTTTTGAGATAAATATCAATTTATAATGTGGGGCCTTTGCCCTTTTTATGTTAAAGCCACATATATTCTCAAAATCAACAAATATTTCCAAAAATATTAACCCATAAAAAATCAGTGTTCCTTATAGCAAGATCCAAAATTTCAACGCTAGATCTGGTATAACATAGATTAAACGAGATAGACAATGCTTGTTTTTATTTTTTGTGTCACAATATACTCCATGTGAATTTCCCACGACAAGGAAACTGGGGCAGCTCATGAAGACTACGTCGTAAAATGTTCAGATATCATGGCTGATTTTGAGCATTTATGTGGCTTTAACATTTTTACATCATTATTGAGAGTATATTCATATTTTGGACAGGTTTGTTTACTATGCTTAATAGGGCAGGTAATAAGAGTCTTAATTACTGTATATTGTCATTTTTGGATGGATTCTGAGTCAAAAGTTTGATACCCAGTTGTGGTTTTATTGTTTGCTGACTTTTTGCTGTTTTGTTTCTATCAACTTCTCATTTTTTTATGCCCCAAAAATGTGGCATATAGTTTTTGAACTGTCCGTTAGTCTCTACGTCCAAAAACTTTAACATAGCCCATAACTTTTGCAATATTGAAGATAGCAACTTCATATTTGGCATGCATGTGTATCTCATGGAGCTGCACATTTTGAGTGGTGAAAGGTCAAGGTCAATGTCAGCCTTCAAGGTCAATAGTCAAATATATGGCTTCAAAGCGGCGCATTAGGGGACATTGTGTTTCTGACAAATACATCTTTTGTTTATTATATTTTATTTGAATTACTCAATGTAAGTTTTATTAAAATGCATTTATGTAACAAAAACAATTACATTGCAATAGGAATTTATATGTCCTTGCCATAGTCCGTTTAAAAAGCACTTCAAAAGCACTTGTTTTTTACGCTCACTTCCAGTTAAAAAATTTACCCTGACTTCTTTTTTTTATTGCTTTCATTGACTTTCAAATTAAAAATTGGTTGCTGACTTTGATTAAAGAACATCATTAAACACACATTTCTTTAAAAAAATTGTTTTAGAAATATACTTACTTTTATGAATTGCTTTGGTACATGCATTTTGATATGCATGGGTTGCTTCTTGAAGGTATATAGCAAATATTCCTACAATTTATTTCTTGAATTAGAAACAATTTCAGTTGGCTTCATGCAGTAATTGTTTTTAAATTTAATGTGAAGATGTTTTAGTAAAGTGTTTTTGTTAAAAGAATATAATTTACATTGCAGTAGGAATTTAGATTCCCTCTTTAACCTCAATTCAAATGACTTCCAGTTAAAGAACGCGATCATAGACGAGCTCAAGGCCCGTAACCTCATGGTCAACGACCACTCAATCACCAAGGTGATCCAACTGTACGAGACGAAGACCTCGCGTCACTCTGTGATGATCGTTGGAGGCACACAGTCGGCCAAGTCCACAACGTGGAAGGTCCTGCAGGGCTCCATGACGGCCCTTAATAAGGTCCCAGAGATGAGCGCCACCTACCAGGTTGTCAAGGTAATAACAATAATCCAATCATCAGTTCTACAGAAAAAAAAGATGTTTATTTACCTTAAAGTATTTTATTTGAAAAAAAGATTAACACCATTTAATTGCCTTTGGGTGTAAAGTGTTTGATGCAAATGGAGTTGGAGTATGTACTTTACTTCTTGGTACATATGAGTCTGGAACTGGGAAAACTGGGCTTTACACAAGTGCATAAAATGTTGGCCCAGATTAGCCTTTCAGTCTGCACAGGCTTTTCAGGGACGAATTTTTATGCCCCCTTTCAAAGAAAAGGGGGCATACAGTGATCGGACTGTCCGTCTGTCTGTCCGTCTGTCTGTCTGTCCGTCTTTCCGTCACACTTTGCGTTAAGGTTTCGAAAAATGCTCATAACTTCTATGTCCCTTGAGATATAACCTTCATATTTGGTATGCATGTGTATCTAGACATGGCCTTTCCATATGCACAAATTTTTTTACCCCTGTGACACAGCAAGAATTTTAATTGGCAAAAGTGAACCTGCTTTTACAGGACTATCAGCTCAACTCCAAATCCACAATAATTCACAATCACCGTCTTTACACAGCAAGATTATAGTTGGACTCATGAAAAATGAATTTCCTCTTTACACGACTTTCCACCCAACTCCAAAGCCTCAAATATTAACCCTTTCCCTTTCAGAAGCAAAGTGAAAATGGCTTTGTGCAAAAAGCATAAAACCATAACAGCCTGCGTGTAACTCGCAGTCTGTTCAGGTTTTATGCTGTTTGCTGCTCATCAGTAACTTAGAGTGGGATATAAAGCCTTTAAAACTTGAATTAAGTAAGAAAGGTCTTTGATTAAATTTAACTTTCTTTGGTGCTACAAATGCATCAAAATGCATCTGTGAGTGGTAAAGGGTTAACAAACACAATCTTCACACAGCAAGAATGATACTTTATGGTTGGACTCAAACGTGAACTTGTTTCCTGATTGCAGGACTTCCCACTCAACCCGAAGGCCCTCTCTCTGGGAGAACTGTACGGGGAGTTTGACCTGAACACCAACGAGTGGACGGATGGAATCCTGTCCAGTGTTATGAGACAGACCTGTGCAGGTAAACAATCCAGTGTTTCTTTATGCATAGAAACATAGATATGAGCCTGGGGCCTGTCTTATCAAACATCGTACGACATTCTCACCTTAGGATGCAATTTTCGAAGCACCATATAAACGTAACCGTCGCATTTATAATTACTTTTGTTGAACATTTCCATTCATTTCCAAAGAAGCTGTCTAATATCCTTTATATTTGAAACATACAAATTATAATCACTTATATGTCTAAATTACAAAATGCAATCATAAGTTAACAATGTCATACGATCTTTGATAAGATGGACCCCTGGTTCTGGGAAATATGGGCTTAATGCATGTGCATAAAGTGTTGCCACTGATTAGCCTGCGCAGTCCACACAATCTAATCAGGGATGACATTTGCTGCTTTTATATAATAATAATAATAATAATAATAATAATAATAATAATTTATAGCATTTAATTTTTAAAGGAAGTCTCTTCCAAATGAGAATCCATTCTATGTGGAAAGTGTTGTCCTTGATAAGCCTGTGCAGACTGCACACTGCGCAGGCTAATCTGGAACGACACTTTACACACATGAATTAAGAGTCTTCCCAGAAGTGGGCTTATTACATTTACACAGGTATAGAGTTTATGAGTTGTACTGTTGGTCCACCAGTTTGGGCATTCAAAACTGAATACTTGTAATACTCTTTATACACATGCATTAAGCCCAGTTTTCCCAGAATGAGGCTAAAATTAATACTTGTATGTCACTTCACCCACATGTATTAAGCCCAGTTTTCCCAGAATGAGGCATATTAGTATTCAAAACTGTTTTGGCATTCAGATGAGAAGCCTGATGAGAAGTGGCTGGTGTTTGACGGCCCCGTAGACACGCTGTGGATCGAGAGCATGAACTCCGTGATGGACGACAACAAGATCCTCACTCTCATCAACGGCGAGCGTATTTCCATGCCCGACCAAGTCTCTCTGCTCTTTGAGGTTAGTTTGCTCAGGATGCATGTTTTATTGCGTTTATTTTACCCCCATAAAATGCTTATTGGGAGGGGGTTGATATGAAATAGCATACCATGAAACTCCTACAAAGTCTCTCTCCTCTTTGAGGCTGGTTTGCTCAGGATGCATGCTGTAATGTATTTATTTTACCTCCATCAAATGTTAATTGGGTGATGACTGACCAAGTTTTTCTCCTCTTTTAGGTTTTGTTTGCTAAGGGTGTACGCTGTATTGTATTTATTATATTCCATCAAATCCCAAATTTGGGAGGGGGTGTATTGGATATAGCTAACAATGAAACTCAAGAAACTCTATCAGGAGATGTATTCTTGTTCTTTTCCACTTCTTTTACAACAGAACACCAACTATAAACATAAAATCATTAAAACTGGGATCATGGCATTAGAACGGTCAATCCAAAGCTTAACCTTACACTTACCCCAGAATGAATCACATACCAAGTTTATCCTATACCATGTGACAACTTTGTTTATCCTATACCATGTGACGACTGCTTATCCTATATCAGGTAGATAATCTAGAACTACTATGAATGTGTTTATCCTATACCATGTGACGACTATGTTTATCCTATACCATGTGACGACTGTGTTTATCCTATACCATGTGACGACTGTGTTTATCCTATACCATGTGACGACTGTGTTTATCCTATACCATGTGACGACTATGTTTATCCTATACCATGTGACAACTGTGTTTATTCTATACCATGTGCTGACTTTGTTTATCCTATACCACGTGATGACTGTGTTTATCCTATACCAGGTAGATTGTCTAGGCCTGTTATGACTGTGTTTATCCTATACCATGTGACAACTGTGTTTATCCTATACGATGTGATAACTATGTTTATCCTATACCATGTGACGACTGTGTTTATCCTATACTATGTGACGACTGTGTTTATATTATACTATGTGACGACTGTGTTCATCCTATACCATGTGACGACTGTGTTCATCCTATACCATGTGACAACTGTGTTTATCCTATACCAGGTGGGTGACCTGGCTGTAGCCTCTCCTGCTACTGTGTCCCGCTGCGGGATGGTGTTTGCGGACTACATTGACCTTGGATGGAAACCGTATGTTGAGTCATGGCTGCAGAAGAAACAGTCTAAGGTCAGCAATATTCTTTTTGTTGATTGCTGGTCATTTAGGGATCAGCATTTTAATATTTTCAGATATATTATGGATTTTTAAAATTTCATTGACATTTGGCTGATTAGTAAAATCTGGTTTTTTGGATGGATTAAAATCTGTGGATTTTTTTATAATGATAGATATTAATGTTTATTGAACATCTACTTTTGTAGTTTATCAGATCCACAAAAGTTGATGAAAATGAAAGTTTGACAAGAATGAATATTGAATGGTTAAAAAAACTATTCCACTGAAAAGAAAAGTTACAGTATTGAAAACTATTTGATATTTGGCTTACATTTTGTTTCCATTAAATGCAGGCCTTGGTGGAAGAACTGCGGCGTCTAATTGACAAATACTTTGACAAGATCCTGGAGTTCAAGAAACGTAACTGCTTCGAACTCGTGCCGGCAGCCGAGCTCAACATAGTAGCCTCCCTTTGCAGGCTCTTTGATTCCCTGGCAACAGAAGAAAATGGGGTAGGGGTGTCATTTTGAATGTTTATTGTAGAATGCTTTAATTCACAATGACACATTTGGAAATTTATCCTTCAAAATGATGGCAATTTCATTGATTCACAAATTCATAAATTTGTGTCATCATTAAGATGCAAACTTTAAACTGAGAGTAAAAATATGTGTAAAACTTGTTATGGTACATTATGATTTATTTAAACCTCTTTGTATTTCTGAAAGTTTGGCCATGGTTTTGTATATAAATCATTTTTTTTTGTACATTAAAGTCAACAAAAATTACTAAAAAATGTGTATTTATAAATTATAAGAATGACCAAACAGGATTTATATACCTATTAAAAGATTTTTTCTAACTTAATAAATTTCGCAATAATGTTTTAAACAGCCTGTAAGGGCATTTTTCTTACTTAAACATAAACAATTGCAATGCTTGCAATTTGTACACTTAGGTGGATGAGAACAACAAAGAGAACTCCCATTGCATCATGGAACTGTGGTTCCAATTCTGCATGATATGATTGATTTGTATTTCCTCATTTTCAGTCATGATTATATATTATATTATATACTATCATATACTTAATTTGTACACTTAGGTGGATGAGAACGACCAAGAGAACTTTGTGCGTGTCGTGGAGCTGTGGTTCCAATTCTGCTTGATCTGGTCGCTGTGCTGCACAGTTGACGAGGAGGGACGCAAGAAGATTGACACGTACATCCGCGAGATGGAGGGAACCTTCCCGAACAAGGACTCCATCTATGAGTATTATGTGGACCCCAAGGGCAAGACCTGGGTGCACTGGGAGGAGAAACTGAAGCATGGCTGGAAGTACAACCCCAGGTGAGAAGATACTGTAAAATCATTAATATTTGTCTTTATGAAATTCCATGCTTTAAAAAAAAATATTTATGCCCCCCTTCGAAGAAGAGGGGGTATATTGTTTTGCACATGTCGGTCTTTTCACCAAATGGTTTCCGGATTATAACTCAAGAATGCTTTGGCCTAGGATCTTGAAACTTCATAGGTACATTGATCATAACTGGCAGATGACACCTATTGATTTTCAGGTCACTAGGTTAAAGGTCAAGGTCACAGTGACTCAAAACAGTTAAATAGTTTCCGGATAATAACTTAAGAACGCTTAGGCCTAGGACCATGAAACTTCATAGGTACATTGATCATGACTGGCAGATGACGCCTATTGATTTTCAGGTCACTAGGTCAAAGGTCAAAGTCACAGTGACTCGAAACAGTAAAAGGTTTTCCGGATGATAACTCAAGAACGCTTAGGCCTAGGATCATGAAACTTTATAGGTACATTGATCATGACTGGCAGATGACCCCTATTGATTTTCAGGTCACTAGGTCATGGTCACATTGACCCGAAGCAGTAATATGGTTTTTAACGTATTCACACAATGGCTGCCACTACAACTGACAGCCCATTTTGGGGGCATGCATGTTTTACAAACAGCCCTTGTTTTAATTTGTTCTTAGGTTGGAGATTTTTTTTATAAGCAGAAAATCAGTCATTTTGCATAGGCTAATCATGAACGACACTTTCTGCCTAAACTTGATTTATGCTAAGAAGAGACTTCCTTAAAAAAAATATCCATAAAAGCGGAAAGTATTGTCTCTATAAGCCTATGCTGACTGTGCAGGTCTATCTGACTCTTTACGCACATGCCCAATTTATCCAGAGAGTTGCTAATTGATTATGACCCATTTTTTCCCACAGTCTGCCATTCTTCAAGCTCATGGTCCCTACAGTTGACACAGTTCGCTACCAGTACCTGACTCAGACGCTGATCAAGAACCTGTGTCCTGTGATGCTCGTAGGTCCAGTCGGAACCGGAAAGACCTCAGTCGCGGAAAACACGCTCGGAAAACTGGACCCGAAATCTTACAGTGTTCTCACAGTGAACATGTCTGCTCAGGTAACAATATTAGTGATTTTATTATTAATTTTATTTGTAAGTTGAACTTAAATAGTTCTGGAGATATTAATTTGCGAAAAACTTGGAAAGCTTTAAGTCCTTGGCACATATCTGACTTTGCCTCAAATGTATCATTTTATTATCATTTCAAATGCAGTTGAGAAGTGAACCCAATAGAAAAACTATTATTCAGCAAAAACAAATTCAAACATCAATACAAATTTTATGTGTACCATTTCAGACATCATCCATCAATGTCCAAGACATCAACTCCGTAAAGAGTGGCAAATACCTTATACTGTTTGATAGGGAAACAAACATCACACACATCACATTTTATCTGTACCAAATCAGACTTTGTCAAACAATGTCCAAGAAATCATCTCCAGTTGAGAAGACAACCCCAAGAGAAAAACTGTTTTACTCAGCATGAAGTTCAAAGTCAAACATACCCTTTTTAGCTGTACCATTTCAGACGACACTAAACAATGTCCAAGACAACATCTCTTATACAGCACAAATGCTGAATACTGTTTAAACAGGGAAAAAACTGTTTTCTACAGAATTAAAAAAAATTACCAAAACAAAATACCTTAATATTGTACCTGTACAATTGAAGAAGTCATCAAACAATGTCAAAGACATTATCTCTCTAGAAGAGTGGAAATTATCTAATAGTGTTTGATAGGGCAGAATAACAAACTGTTTCATTCATAAAAAATTAAAACATTAAAAAAACTTATTTATTTCAACTTTGCTGTTTCAGACGTCATCAAACAATGTCCAAGACATCATTGAGAGCCGAGTGGAAAAACGAACCAAGGGCGTGTACGTGCCGATAGGCGGCAAGAAACTGCTGACATTCATGGACGACTTCAACATGCCCGCCAAGGACACGTTCGGTTCCCAGCCGCCCCTGGAACTCATTAAACTGTGGCTCGACTACGGCTTCTGGTACGACAGGGAGAAACAGACCCAGAAGTATATCAAGGTTAGTTTAAACCTGTTCATTTTAACTCAATAGCATGGGGAGAATGGGGTTTATTCAAATGCTTATTCTTGAGTCCGTTTCCTGGGTATACAATAATAAGAACCAGTACTTGGTGTCTTCGAGGGAGATCTAAAGAACCTTTTTATATTGGGGATTGAGCCCATGACCTCGTGGTTGCTAGGCGGACAGCATATCCATTATGCCATGGTGGCCTATATTAAAGTTGGTGAAGGCTTACACTACAATTGACTCGCATCAATCGAAAATAGAGTTTTATGCAATATGTGGCCAGCGCAGCTCCAGACCAGCCTGCGAGTTTGCATAATCTTGTCAGGAGCTAAGCTGTCCGTTTATGAGACTAAAAAAAATTGCATGACTTCATAGCGTGCCAGTTAGTTCCTTACAAACCTGCATAACTGTGGAGATATGTTGGCTGTAAGACCCATTTTCGCATGGCGCGGCTTAATTATCAGTTGCTGATTTATTGGACCTTAAAATATTATAAAATATAAAGGTTATTTAAATGTTAATATTCTATTTGTTTGCTATTAGAAGTCATCTAATGTCATCAAAAATAAATAACATAAAGCAGTTTTGACCCATTTTTTTTTATATCAATCAGGCAAGAAGTCTAAAGGGCTCCTTGTGGTTTAGCCAATTAAAAAACAATTTGCTTATGACAGTATGCAATAACATTAAGAGGCAATAAATAATTAATTCTCTACAAGATATTTAGTCAATACTAAAACGAATCCTCTATTTTATGTGTTAAAATTCATAATACCAATTGATTGAAGTTTCTCTCTTTTGCGTGCAAGTTAGTTACTGTACCCATTTTGAATGTAGTTTACCATGTATTGCGTGCACCTGTTTTTTTACTTCCAAAATGGAGAAAATTATTTCAAGACTATAAAACTAGCAAATCAGAATGCCATTTTACTATTGCGCAATCAATTAAGCTTTGTTTTGTATTAAAAGAAGGAACTATTTGTTTAGTCAGGAGCTTAGGTTGCAAATAACTATATTTTTGAGACTTTAAAGGGACTGTCAACCACGACGACGAAGAAAAGAAAAGTTGTAAAATACCGTATTTTTATACATTTTTTGGTTAATATTGATTAAAATATCACGACTGGTATATTACATTACTTGAAAAAAGTTTTTAAGTTTTCATATTTTCAGTATATTTGGTAATAAATTGTACAGGGTATGTCTACCAGGTAACTATCAGTTAATTATAAATAACGCCAGTAGGTTGATCATCATAGTCACGTGGTAAACCCAGGAATGCGTAGTGAATTGTATATATTTTATATATAAAATGATCAATCTACTTGCGTTATTTATAGTGTGTAGATCGTTATTTCACCTATTTTCACGATGTACTTTTGATTTCACATCGCGAAATTTTATTACCGAATATACTGAAAATATGAACTTTTTCAAGTAATGTAATATACCAGTCGTGATATTTTAATCAATATAAACTAACAATTGTAAAAAAAATACGGTATCTTTGAACTTTTCTTTTTTCGTCATTTATGATTGACAGTCCCTTTAAGACTGTTCTCTCTCAGTTATTCCGAATGTAAGTGACTCATACTTTCTCTGTCTGCCTACAGGACATGTTCCTGGTTGTGGCTATGGGTCCCCCAGGCGGTGGCCGACAGCACATCTCCACACGTCTGCAGAGCAAGTTCAATCTCATCAACATGACCTTCCCACATGTAAGTTATGCAGAATGTATGACCCTCGCTCCCCAATTTTAATATCATAAATACATACCTGCTATCCCTAGCTATACCTTCCCAGGTGGAATATCAGCCCCTCTCTGGGAAGAATAGGGTTAATGCATGTGCGTAAAGTGTTGTCCCAGATTAGCCTGTGCAGTCTCCACAGGCTTATCAGGGAAAACTTTTTCCGCTTTCATTATTTTTATTTCATGTTTATTTAAAGTAAGTCTCTTTTAAATGAAATGAAAATACAGTTCAGGCAGGAAGTTTTGTAATTTACTAGCCTGTGCAGACTGCACATGCTGATATGGGATTAAACTTTATGCACTTGCATTTTCATGTTAACAGAAATGCTACATGAAGGTTATACTTTTATCTAGGTGTTGATGTTCCCTTTTACTGTATACGAACAACAATGCTTGAAATTGATTCACATTTGTATCAACCTAAGTTTCTTAAACAATTCTTATGCAACTTCATGAAATGACAGTAAGCATAAACAGAACTTACAGATTTAAGCATAACTACAGATTGATTTGGGACGTAATTCTGCATGTTTTATGAATATTTCAAATTTGACCCACATTTTGACCCACCTATTGTGTACTTTTTATAAACACACAAAAATTGACCAACATTTTAACCCACCTATAGTGCATGTTTTAAAATATAAAATAAAATTGACCCACATTTTGACCCACCTACATCCAAATCCCAGTGTTTTATCAATATTTTTAATTTTCCCCACATTTTGACCCACCTATTTTGCGGCCCCCAGGAGTCGCAGATCAAGCGCATATTCGGCAGCATGATCAACCAGAAACTGCAGAACTTCGAGGAAGAGGTGAAGCCAATTGGGGACATCATGACGCAGGCCACCATCGAGATGTACCAGTCTGTGATCACCAAGTTCCTGCCCACACCCACCAAGATACACTACCTGTTCAACCTCAGGGACATTTCCAGGGTAAGAACTTTTATTGTCTGTGTATTGCTTAGACGGTGATGATTATGATGATGGTGGTGGTGATGATGATGATGATGACGAGGATAATGATGATGAAAAAGACTATGATAATGATGATGATGATGATGATGATGATGATGATGATGATGATGATGATGATGATGATGATGATGATGATGATGATGAAGTCTTTTGATGCAATTGATTTGAACCTGCTAATTAAGTTGGTACAGTGCTGGCCAAGAAATCAGCGGACCAAGGTTTGGATTCCTGTGAAATTATTTCTGCTGCCATTCTCCCCTAGCCTCTTATACAAATAGGGCACTTGTCAGTCTCTGGCTTAAGTATGTGCACTCATAACTGGTACATTAGCATATTATGGAAAAATGATGCAAGAAGGTTAACAAACATCATCATACGACTGAAATATTTTTTTAAACAGCGCATTATCAAAATATTCCACTCCCTCTCCACTCCGTATTAGAATACTGTGGAAAATTGCTAGCAGATTAAGAGACTGTCATTATATTATGGAAATATTTTTCAAAACTGCGCAATATCACCATACCCCCCTTCCCCCCCCCCCCCCCAAAAAAAAAGCTTAAACAATATGTTCAAACTCAATATGCCATTGCATCCTGCAGGTATTTCAAGGACTTCTTCGTGCAGACAAAGACTTCCACGACACCCGCCACGCCATGACCCGACTCTGGATCCACGAGTGCTTCCGCGTGTTCTATGATCGACTCATCGACGATCACGACAAGGAGAACTTCATCCAGATAATCACTGAGAAGCTCGGGGTTCTGTTCGACCAGACCTTCCACAACATCTGTCCCAACAGGCAGCCGCCTATCTTTGGTATGAAAGCAGTTTATGCTTTTGCTGATCATCTGAAGTATTAACTATATAATGCTATATTCTTAAATCTTTTTGTAAAAAGAAGGCATGTACTTGACACTTATTTGTAATTTCATTTCATCGTTCCCCCAAAAAGACGTAACTCTGTTGCTCTGGTCTCCTTTCTACCATTGAGTAATTAAATGGTTATTAAATTGAATGGGTTTTAATTCCCTTTTATTGCTGTTTGATTTGAGTTGCAATGCAATAAGATTAAATTATATTTACACTTATATATATCATGAATATTGCTGGGCCAAGTGTGAGGTTGAGCTCTCTAAAACCGGTTTAAACCCCCAGTGCTTAGCATTGACCCTTCCAAGACGGTGACCCTAGATTTATTCTACTATGTGTGTATGTTTCGTATTGTGCCGTACTGTTTTGGCAATTGGTTACTTGCAGTAAATAAAGGACCACAAACGTGTATATAATAGAAATGCAATACTGCTGGAGCAACTGGAGTTTCACTTCTTTATATTGATTGTAAAATTGCTAATGTCCAAAATTCTTAATTTGTAAAATAATGTTTGTGTCAATTTTTTTATTAGGGTATGGGTCCAGTACTCATTGAATTTGTAAGGTTTCATTTTCAGGGAATATGAGTCTTGCTAAACTGAAAAATACCAGAGAATTGTATTCATTAAGAAAAGTAAATTATTGTGTTTGTTGTTAAGGGTTTCTTTAAATATGTTAGTTAGTAATTTGTTTTTATGCACCCAAAGGGAAGCATATACTAATCACTTTGTCCATCCTTCTTACTTTCTGTCTGTTATTGTGTCCAGATTCTTGAGTTTAACTTAGGAAGTGTTAAATGGATTCAAATGATTTTTGTGCTATTGTTCTGTTTTGGATATGACTCTCTGAGTATTGAAGTTAATTTTATAAGGTGGTGATAACGAATGCCGTGAGACAATGCAGAGTACAAATATCATAACTCTTACTTCATAGAGTAATTTCCCTTTGTTCATTTCTGTTTTTACAAAGAAAAAATACAACTTGCCTGTTTTCACATACTTTGAACATCAAAATCACACTTGCCTATTTTCACACTTTATACTTAAAAAAAAAAAGTACTTTGGCTCATTCGGCACATACAAAAACAATAGATTTTTTCTCCTTTGAAATCATAGGTTATACATTATTTACAATTCAAATCCATGCGCCCTTCATAGTAAACTTGTTTTGTTGTTAAGTGGTTGATAATTTTGTAGAATTGTTCTCAGTGGGAATCTTATCTTATGCCTTATGGACTATCATGCAAACAAAATGTTGGGTTAGATGTTAAATTGTCTGCTGAAGCGTTTAATTAGTTAAAACTTTGTGTTCTCCTGAAATGTTAATTAAATAAGGCATGCAATTTGTGAGTTAATTACAAGTGTATTGATTAACAGACATATTGTTAATTCCCTTTTAACTGTATTATGAATGTTGGAAACTTACACAAAAAAACATGTTTTCTACAATGTGTTTGCCAGGCGATTATCGTGAAACTGGTATGTATTTCTTGTATGCAAGAAAATAAGATGTAAAATCATTAAGCTAGCGAACATGTACCAAATAAATGCATGTTAAATGCATGGCGCGATAGAACATACTATTACATGTATATACGCTGCTTATTTATTTTCCGTGAAGAAACAAAAGTTAATTAAATTGGTTAAACAATTTATTGTTGTAGTTAGCAGTGACTTTGGCTTTATATATTACAGCCTCAGTGCCTTTTTGATTGGGAAAAAGCCTGATGACAATGAAATTGGGAAAAATTAAATATGATTATATGATTATAAATAACAGTATACAAATTGGTCATAAGTGCATGTTTAACTTCTTTCTAAAATGTATATTATAAATTGCTAGGCGGAGAAATTGCAGTATAATAAACTTTTTAATAAACCAAATATTGAATTTATTGGAAAAGTTTGGCACATTTTTTGGGGAAATTTTGCCATTGGGAAACAGCCGTTTTTTATTACTTTTTGCAATTGGGAAACAGCCTGTAGGAGGCTGTTATTTTGGCCAAAAAAATCACTGGTTAGCCATCCTTGATGATTCCTTAAAGCTTTTGTCTTTGGCTCAAACAAAATATTATTACAATACATTATTAGAAAATGTGGATATCTATATGGGATATTTGATGTAGTTAGTAATTGCTAGAAAACATATAATAGAGAATAAATCAGTCATATAAAGATACAAATTTGTGTGAATAGGACTCACTTTTTTTCTTTGTTAGTAGATTTATTTGCTTTGCATGACAGCATATAAAGTAAAGCCCCAATGTTCAGTTCTTTTTGTTACAAAATTCCAAATTTTCCAAAATGAGTGTTTCAATGGCTATGAAGAAGACCATTAAACAATTTGTTTACAGACCCATAAAAAACAATGCAAGAAGATTTGTTTGTAACTTTATATGACAGCTTTTCATATTATTTTTTTTTACAGTTTCCAGACCACTTTTGGAGAAAAATATTTTTACTTTAAACCCTTTCCAATGAAAATATAATACTGTCTCACACAGACACACTCAAATTTTTCATTTATTTTATGCTGATAATAATTTTTACTTTGTATTAACGCTTCCACATTGTACGCTCATTTCAATTTTGTATAATATATCATGTTTTTCAAGGTTGTTGCCAAGCATCTATATGATCATCATCAAATGTGGTTTTTTGAATTGAAATGAGCCTTGCTCTGGGAAAACAGGGCTTAATGCATGTGTGTATAGTGTTGTCCAAGATTAGCCTGTGCAGTCTGCACAGGCTAATCTTGGACAACACTTTCCGCTTTCATGGAATTTTTTGTTTAGAGTAAGCCACTTTTAAAAGAAAATCAAGTCTATTCGAACATTGATGTCCCTTATGCGCCTGCGCAGACTGCACAGGCTATAAGCTGAAACAGCACTTTAGGCACATGCATTTAGTTTTTCCAGAGCATGGCACAAATAAAAGGAGAAGCGATCAGACGGTAACTGATTACTTATTATCTGTTATGATAATCACCCAGAGAAGATTAGGGGAAAGAGTATTTATAATAGGGATTTATCTGTTAAAGAAGTTCTTTAACATTTCACTACTTAACACAAAATTATAATACCATCATTTCACAGGACTGTGGCGGCGTTAATTAATACGCCAGTGATGAAGAGGCACTGAATTAAAATACCTTTGAGTATTCTTATAATCTTCTCCAAAGACACCATGTACTGGTTCTACCCAGGAAACCGACTCATGAGTTTGTCAATAGGCCTAGGGCTTGTGATGATATAAGCAGTGTTCATGGGTAGTTTGGCTATTATCTACTGAAAAAATTATATGAGCTACGTTATGGGAAAACTGGTCTTAAGTCATGTGCGTAAGGTGAAATCCCAGACTAGCCTTTACAGTCAGCACAGGCTAATCAGGGACAACACTGTCCGATTTAATTACATTTTGTGTTTAAAGGAGGTCGCTTCTAAACAAATAACCAGTGTAAGTGGAAAGTTTTTTCCCTGATTAGCCTGTGTGGACAGCCTGTGTGGACAGCACAAGGTGATCTGGGATTAAGCTACGCACATTTATGAAGCCCAATTTACCCAGAACGCAATTTATATATATGAGTCGCGTTCTGAGAAAACTGGGCATAATGCATCAGGGACTTTTCACCTAAATTGGATTCTTTGTAAGAAGAGACTTCATTTAACCGAAAAAAGTCATAAAAGGGGAAAATGCCGTCCCTGATTAGCCTGTGCAGACTGCACAGGCTAATCAGGGATGAAACTTTAGGCACATGCATTATGCCCAGTTTTCTCAAAACGCGACACATTTATTAAGCCAAATTTTCCCAGAACACAACTCATGAATACATGGAGCTAGAATAAATAGGTTAAACATGTCATTTCTAGGTGACTACTACGGCACAAACAACGTCTACGAGGACATTACAAACATCGTCCAGCTGAAGAAGTTGATGCAAGACAAGCTGGAAGACTACAATGAGACGCCCGGCGTGGTCCGCATGGACCTAGTGCTGTTCAGGGACGCCATTGAACACAGTAGGAATGTTTGGAGATTTTATTTAAAGCCATTAACACTCAAAATCAACAAATATTTCGGACAACATTTCGAAATATAAAGTTACCACATAAAAAATCAATGTTCATTATAGCAATAGCCAAAATTTAAACGCTAGATGTGGTCTGGCAACATAGATTTAATGTGATACAAATTCCTTGTTTTTGTTTTTTAACGTTTTGAGATTTTATTTAACCATTTCTTGCTCAAAAGCAAAATGAAAATGGCTATATGCAACCAGCATGAAACCAGAACAGCCTGTGAGTAACCCCATAGGCTGTTTAGGTTGTATGCTGTTTGCTGCTCGTCAGTATCTAAGGAAATGAAGATTTTAAAAATTTAATCTATTAAGAAACGTCTTTAATTTGATCAGATTTTCTGATGGATTTTAAACAGTTTAAAATGTGTCTCTGAGTATTTAAGGCTTTATTGAACATATTTTTTTTTAGCAAATACAGTATGGCGTTTTTAAAAATTGAATTCTTTGGTGGATGTATTAATATTTAACACAGTGGAACAATTTTGAATATTGTTTGAATGAACACAGTATGAACATTTTGAAAATTTTATTATATTCAACAATTTTTGTTTTAAGAATCAAAGCATTTCCTGTTTCTTAATTTCTTTTGATATCCCTTCTGTCCATATGTACATATGAGCCAATCTGCTTTACACATGCATTAAACCCTGTTTTCACAGAGTAAGACTAAAACATTTTTTTCAGTAGATGATTGTGTGTATGTTTTTTTTTTCTTTTTAAAGTTTCCAAGATAGTGAGAGTTATCCGCCAGCCAAGAGGTAACATGCTGTTGGTCGGTATCGGTGGCTCGGGTCGCCAAAGTTTGACGCGGCTTGCTGCAAACATCTGCGAGTACTCAACCTTCCAGATCGAGGTTACAAAGCACTATAGAAAAGCGGAGTTCCGAGACGGTTCGTTGATTTTGTTGTTTTTTGAGGGAATTGTTTTTGGAATGTACTCAGGTGTTAAGTGATCACATTTGGTTCAAGTCAGCTGACATGATCTGAAATGTGAATCATAGGTGTTTTTTGTTAAGGATGAATAGAAAAATATAACTTTTAAGCATATGGAAAGATTAAAACATTGCACTTTCTCTATCATATACAAATATTATTATTGTGTAGCAATGATCTTACAAAAATTATGTTGTTTATACCAAGAGGAGACATCATTTTGCACTAAAAATATGTTTTTATTTTTTTTGCTAAGTTTAGCTAGATTATCAAGATCAGCTAACACGGCTCTGTTTTATATATATATTTCTCTTAACAATATTTGAACTGCAATTTGATTGCAGTTCAAAAAAATGGTCAGTATAAGCTAATCTTCTAATAACAAACTTCAGAATTGTGGAGAAATCAGACTTTTCCAACATAGAATCAAGCATTTGTACACATTTAAACTTTAGCTTAATTTATGGGGGACAACTCTACTAGAACAATCCAGTTAGCCAGTAGGTTGTCACCCCTGAAGAAGAGGCTGTCTAAACTGTCTTGTGCTAATCCTTTTAGACCAAACTCATGCTGATTTAAGCCTCCTTTTTGAGGAAACTGGGCTGAATGTATGTGCTGAAAGTATCGTCCCAGATTAGCCAATGCAGTACCCACAGGCTAATCAGGGACAAAGCTTTCCACCTGGACTTGATTTTGTTAAGAAGAGACTTCATTTTTATCAAAACATTCTGTAAAAGGGCAAAAGTGTCGTGGGACAACACTTTACCCACATGCTTTAACCCTTTCCCACTCCGGAGCAAATTGAAAATGGCTATGTGCAAACAGCATAAAACCAGAACAGCCTGCGAGTAACGTGCAGTCTGTTCAGGTTTTATGCTGTTTGCTGCTCATCAGTATCTTAGGTATGGAGATGAAGCCTTATCCACTTAAATCTAGTAAGAAAGGTCTTAAATTAAATATAACTTTCTAAGGGACTACAGATGCGTGAAAATATGTATCTTAAGTGGTAAAGGGTTAGGCCCAGTTTTCTCAGAACAAGTCTCAATTTAAGCCCAGTTTTCTCAAAACAAGGCTCAATTTAAGCCCTGTTTTTTTCTGAACAAGGCTCAATATAGCCCACTTTTCTCAGAACAAGGCTCAATTTAAGCCCAGTTTTCTCAAAACAAGGCTCAATTTAAGCCCAGTTTTCTCAAAACAAGGCTCAATTTAAGCCCAGTTTTCTCAGAACAAGGCTCAATTTAAGCCCACTTTTCTCAAAACAAGGCTCAATTTAAGCCCAGTTTACTCAGAACAAGGCTCAAATTAAGCCCACTTTTCTCAGAAAAAGGCTCAATTTAAGCCTAGCTTTCTCAGAACAAGTCTCAATTTAAGCCCAGTTTTCTCAAAACAAGGCTCAATTTAAGCCCACTTTTCTCAGAACAAGGCTCAATTTAAGCCCTATTTTCTCAAAACAAGGCTCAATTTAAGCCCAGTTTTCTCAGAACAAGTCTCAATTTGAGCCCAGTTTTCTTAGTACAAGGCTGAATTTAAGCCCAGTTTTCTCAGAACAAGGCTCAATTTAAGCCCACTTTTCTCAGAACAAGGCTCAATTTAAGCCCAGTTTTCTCTGAACAAGGCTCAATTTAAGCCAAGCTTACTCAGAACAAGGCTCAATTTAAGCCTAGTTTTCTCAGAACAAGGCTCAATTTAAGCCCAGTTTTCTCAAAACAAGGCTCAATTTAAGCCCAGTTTTCTCTGAACAAGGCTCAATTTAAGCCCAGTTTTCTCAAAACAAGGCTCAATTTAAGCCCAGTTTTCTCAGAACAAGGCTCAATTTAAGCCAAGTTTTCTCTGAACAAGGCTCAATTTAAGCCCAGTTTTCTCAGAACAAGTCTCAATTTAAGCCCAGTTTTCTCAGAACAAGGCTTAATTTAACCCCAGTTTTCTTTGAACAAGGCTCAATTTAAGCCCAGTTTTCTTAGAACAAGGTTCAATTTGAGCCCTGCCCTATTTCAGATCTGAGGAAGCTGTACTTCCAAGCAGGCGTGGACAACAAGCCAACGGTGTTCCTCTTCAATGACATCCAGGTGGTGGAGGAAGGATTCCTGGAGGACATCAACAACATCCTCAGCAGTGGGGAGGTGCCCAACCTGTACAAGGCAGACGAGTTTGAGGAGGTACTTGGGTTGATAATTTTCAGGGATGATTTTTAGATTATTAATATGGGCTGTGCTCTGTGAAAAGGGGGTTTAATGCATGTGCGAAAAGTGTTGTCCCAGATAAGCCTGTTCAGTCCACACAGGCTTATCAGGGACAACTTTTTCCTCCTAAAGAGACTTTCTTTAAATAACAAATACCATAAAAGCGGAAAGTGATGTCCCTGATTAGCCTGCACAGACTGCACAAGCTAATCTGGGACGACACTACGCACATGCATTAAACAACCTTTTCATAGAGTACGGCTCATATGTTTGCTGATTTCTATTTGAAGTGATGATATTCTATTAATATCAACAGCAGTTGTGGGGTTTACTTAATATTGCACCCTTAGCAGAGTCATGTCTATTGAAGCTAATTTAACCCTTTGCATGCTGGGAAATTTGTCGTCTGCTAAAATGTCGTCTGCTTAATTTCTAAAATTAGCATTTTCTTTGATTTTTTTTCAAATAATATTATCAGAATAGCAAACAGTTTGGATCCTGATGAGACGCCACGTTCTGTGGCGTCTCATCTGGATCCAAACTGTTTGCAAAGGCCTTCAAGATTCGGTTCCCGCACTGAAAGGGTTAAAGACTAAGGTGATTTTTGCTCTTTGAGAATTCAATACTTACTATAAGTTATTATGTGAAAGAAATGCTCTGTAATTTAAATAGTCAACCTCTCGTAAATGCACATTTGATTTGGCATATGCATTTAATAGGAGAATTTCTTGAAAAGCCATTTTAATATTTGAAGGCTCATTGGTGAAGTTGTTTAAACATACAAGCCCAATTTGTGTTTTTGCATGCCAACGTAAAAAAATATATCTATATTAGCTAAATTATGCAGGGATGGTATATGAGATTTTTCAATGGGATAACTTAATTTGATAAATCATCAAACATAATGCATTATTTTGCCTCCCTTCCTTTTCCCATTGCAAAATCCTGACTTATCTCTGCTTTATTTGAATATGTCAGTATGGGACGACATGTTATGTACATGCATTAAGCCCTGTTTTCCAAGAGTGAGGCTAAAATATCTTATCTATCCAGGTGAAAAATGCACTGGCAGATGAGGCAAAGAAGGCGGGTATCGACAACTCGCCACAGAGTATCTTTGCCTTCCTCATAGAGAGAGTGCGTGCCAATCTGCATGTGGTTCTGTGTATGAGCCCTGTGGGGGAGCCATTCAGGTACGTAGGGCTTCCTGGGCCGCTATCCACCAACCCTTTCTTAGACTTCAGTCTTAAAATAAGAGAATATTCTTAAAACTGTAATTTACTTGAAGTACCATAATTACTCTAAGTTTTTAGACACTCACTACCAGTATTCGGAAACCCCATTTTTAGCCAAACATTTTTTTTTCGTGACTCTGAATTTTTGGACAAACAGGTTTTTGCCCATAATTGATTACTTTAAATTTTTGATCAGTTTATTTTAAAATATTATTTTACCAGAATAATATGTTGGGCTTCCTGGGCCCGTATCCTCCAACCCTTTTTTAGAGTTAAGTCTCAAAATAAGAATATTTTTTAAATTGAAATATTGACTGATTCCATAAATTTTGAGTCAAACTTACTATATAACCACTTCTTATTACATATTTCTTTATTTTGGACAATTTGCTACTAACAAAGGCACCATTTATAGCCTGATCGTAATTAAAGCTGGAAGTGTGTTTTCTTGGATCTACATCTTTTCGTTGTTTTAAGTCCAAGAACAGCTTTGTGGTATTTGAATTGTTTTTTGTGAGTTTAATGAATTATCTCAGTCTTTTAAAAAAAGATTGACACTCTGACATAGTAATTTTCAATTTTGACCTGTCTGCGCATTCAGGAAGGATGAAGATTATTATACCGCCACACGTCCCACCCCTTGTTCATGAATATTGAGACTGTGCGTTTTGGAGTCACTCTGTCCCTCAATTTGTTTGTCAGCCCACATACAAAAATTACCTGTCTATCTATTTGTTAAAGTTTAGGGATATACAATTGTAAATAAGTGATGTATTTTAATAAATTTAGTGATTAATTATTTAATATTTATATCTTAATTTACAGTTAAGAATATCAGAGCTGCAATAATATCTTTGGGTTTTATTATAAACTCTTTTCTTCAGAAATCGCATCCGTATGTACCCTGCGTTTGTGAACTGCACAACTATAGACTGGTTCAGCGAATGGCCTCTAGATGCTTTACTTGAAGTGGCAGACAAATACCTCAGTGAAGAATCATTGGGCAGTGAAGCAGAGGTGGGTATAGGAAGGGGCCAAAGGGGGGTAGTAATGGACCCTTGATGATCTACTGGAAGTTGAATCATTGGGCAGTTAAGAAGAAGTGGGTTTGATAGGGGCAAAATTAGGGTCCATATGGTTTGGTTAAGGGAGGGGGCAGTAATGGCCCCTAGACACTCTGCAAGAAATTGGATGCAGGCTTCTGTGAGGAATCTCAAGGGAGTGAAGAACAGGTGGGTGGCAAAAGGGGCCACGTTTGAGTCTATAGGGTTGGATGGAATGAGGGGGTAGTCATGGTCCCTAGACACTCCACTGAAAGCGGCAGACAAATGCCCCAGTTAAGAATTACTAAGTCTTGATTGAGAATGAAGATGAAGAGGGTATAAAATTGGGACCCATTATGATTTATGACATATAGGGCAGATATATAATAGTTATTGTAGGTATTAGTTTTGCTACAATTTGTGTATTAGGAATTGATATTAAGGAGCTTTTCTATTACAACAGTCAATATTAGTTTGTTCATGTAAAAAATATTATATCAATTCAATTTGTAGCGTCCTTAAACGCCTTAAAAAAAGGCATTGAGCTTATCAGAAAATATTGTAGGTACAAGTACTTAGCTGTTTACCAGTTATTAGCTGACCTCTGCTTATAGAAAGTGTGGTACCCCAAAGTCGGGATGATTTTTGCCACGATGCATAAATCTGGCTGTCAAATGGCTCAGCAAAGCTACCTGGAAATGAGGAGACATATTTATGTGACCGCTATGAACTACCTTGAGCTTGTATCCGGATACAAAAAGTATAGCCAGTTATCCAGTTTCTATGGTTACCAGTTACCCAGTTTCTTTGGTTACCAGTTATGTAGTTTCTATGGTTACTATTTAACCAGTTTCTTTGGTTACCAGTTACCCAGTTTCTATGGTTAACAGGTATGTAGTTTCTATGGTAACCATTTATACAGTTTCTATGGTTACCGTTGTTGTTAGGTTTTGACTCTGCAGTGTTAATAGCCGGTATCTATTAAAACTAAGGGATGGGCAATCTCATAATGTTTTTAACCAGGTTTTCTGAAGGAAAAAACTGGTTATTAGATTGGCGAATGCGGGCGGGCTGCCTGGCGGGCGGGCGGAACAAGCTCGTCCGGGCCATAACTTTGTCGTTCATTGTGAGATTTTAAAATCATTTGGCACATTTGTTAACCATCATTAGACGGTGTGTCGCGCGAAAAAATTACATCAATATCTCCAAGGTCAAGGTCACACTTTGAGTTCAAAGGTAAAAAATAGCCATAAATGAGCTTGTCTGGGCTATAACTATGTCATTCATTATGAGATTTTAAAATCATTTGGCACATTTGTTCACCATCATGGGACGGTGTGTTGCACGAAAGAATCACGTCAATATCTCCAATGTCAAGGTCGCCACGACTAAAAATAGATTTATTTTAAAAGAAACTTACAAAGGGGGTTAATTTTGTGTGTTCATTTCAAAAGTTCAGTTTGAGTTGTCTCCCTTTATCAGATTTTTTTTCACAATGAAAACCTGGTTTTGTGACAATTTTGTCCCTTGTTAACTATTCATGCGCTATAAAGACTGCACAGGTGTGCGAGATTTCATAATCTCTATCAAATTGAAAGCTAAAATTGATGTTATTTGTTTTGAACTATGATCTTTTAACAGTTAACCTTTTGTGTCATGTTTAAAAAAATAATTGAACATTCCCCACCCACTGATGTTATTTTTAGTCAAAATTTTAAAACAAAAACTTAAAAAGAATTCGCAAAATCAACAGATCTTAGTTTTAAATATTTGTTTTTGTGAACAACTTGGTTGAGTTGCAATTTAGTATCTTTACATCTCGTTTCATGTCTGTTCTTTGCCTTGAATGCATGGCACCTGTTAAAAAATTGGGCTCGTGTGTGAAGTATGGTTCCCATGTTTGTTCTTTGTATAAATGAAATTGCCAATATCCCTTTGTTTGAATAGAGCCCTGTTTGGAGTCATCCATTTACACAAAAATGCTCACAATTGTTGTTTTGACCCTTTGTTCCTTTTGTTTTTCAAGTTGTTATTTGCTTATTTCTATTACCACGTTGCTCGTTCCACATGTTGACAAGTTATGTTTGCGTTTGTTTTGTTTCATAGGACGGCCACAAGGGCAGTTTGGCCAAGATTTTCTCCATCATGCACAAGTCTGTGTCAGACTTTTCCACAAAAATGTACGCGGAAATGAAGCGTCACAATTATGTGACCCCCACTAACTACCTAGAGCTGGTGTCGGGCTACAAGAAGTAAGTTTTCTAACGCTCACAGCGGGGCCTCACTAATTTAATGTTCATGAAGGGGCCGTTTTAAGGGGACATCTGCTTGGAAAAATTATTAACGCTTGAGCAGTTTAAACTTAGAACAATCCATTTTTCATTTCACAGATTTGAAAGTTTTTTTATGAAAATGACAAAACTAAGCAGTTTTTTCATTGAAATTCAAAAAAAGGGAAAATGTTAAAATTGAAATATTTTGTTCATTCTCCAATACACTCATTTAGAATTAAATTTACATTATTTTACAGAAACAGGTAAAAAAAGCAATGTTTGATATTCCTTTGTCCCATGGACTTTGATATGCAGGACATTCGATGAATAAACAAATAGATAGCATTTTGTTAATACCTTCTTACGTAGAGGGATGTTCTTGTTAATACTTTTGTAAATGTTCTTGTTATTGTTTTGTTTTTATTTTGAGCGAGTTGCTTCAAACGTTTTAATCATTGCACTACACCAATAATGAATTACATTTTCCTGTATTTTCCACCTTCCCATTACAATTCAAGACTTATATTTTCCTAAATTCTCCCCACTTTAGGAACAAATGAGACCTAAATTTTCACAATTTTCCGACTCCCATACACAAATCAAGACTTAAATGTTCCTGTATTTCCCTTGTTCCCGTATTTTCCCGTCTCCCATACAAAAATCAAGACTTAAATAATCCTGAATTTTTCAGAATTACATATACAAATAATGACTTAAATGTTCCAAAACTTTTCAGACTTACATACACAAATCAAGACTTACATTAACCCGTATTTTCTAGACTCCCATACACAAATAAAGACTTAAATTTTCCTGTAGTTTTCAGACTTTCATGCCCAAATCAAAAATTAAATGTTCTCGTTTTTTTCAGACTTCTGTTTTCAAAGAAGAAAGAGCTTGGAGATGCAGCCAACAAACTTAAGAACGGTCTAAGCAAAATTGACGAGACTCGAGAGAAAGTCGAGAAAATGTCGGTGGAACTTGAGGACGCGAAAACCAAGGTGGCACAGTTCCAGAAACAGTGCGAGGAATATCTTGTCATCATTGTGGGGCAGAAACGAGAGGCAGATGAACAGCAGAAGGTTGGTTTAGTGACTATAAGAGCCTCGTTTCGGGAAAACTGCATGGGCTTAATGCTTGTGCATGGAGTGTCGTGCCAGATAAACCTGTGTAGTCCGCACAGGCAAATCAGAAATGACACTTCCCGCTTTTGCGAAATGTTTGGTTGAAAGGAAATCAGTTCTTATAAAAAATCCAGTTTGTATAGAAAGTGAAATTCCTAGATTTTTGTTTAGAAGAGACTTACTTCAAAGAAAAAGGTCAAAGTGGAAAGTGTCGTCCCTGATAAGTCTGTGCAGACTGTAATCTAACTGTATGGTAAGTCTGCACCGGCCAATCCGGGACTAAACTTTGCAGGCTAATCCCAGATTACACTTTACACACATGCATTAAGCCCTGTTTTCTCAGAGTGAGGATCAAATATACAATCTTATTTTCTACCCTGCAGTCAAGATTACTTCGCACTTTAAACACAGCCAGCTTGTTTTCCATCATGCAGTCAAGGTTCCACTACACTATTAAATATGCCATCTTTTTTTCTTCCCTGCAGTCAAGGTTACACTACATTCTTAAATACGCCATCTTGTTTTCTTCTTTGCAGTCAAGGTTACACTACACTTTACATATGCCATCTTATTTTCTACCCAGCAGCCAAGGTTACACTTTAACATTAAATACGCCATCTTGTTTTCTACCCTGCAGTCAAGGTTACACTACACTTCAGAAAATGCCATCTTGCTTTCTGCACTGCCATCAAGATCACACTTCACTCTTCAACACGCTATCTTGTTTTCTTTACTGCCACCAAGGTTACTCTACACTTTAAAAAACGCCATATTGTTTTCTACCTTGTAGTCAGTTGCCCAGAAGAGTGAGAGGATTGCAGATGAGGAGGCCAAGTGTCAGCACATGGCGGACCTGGCCCAGAGCGATCTTAACGAGGCTTTGCCTGCCCTGGAAGAAGCCATCAGGGTACGCTAGACGTTTGGTTAAGTTACTGAAATAATGTTGACTGGTTGAATTAATCAAGATATGAAACATGGACTGATTAAATAAATGTATTTTATTATTATGCACTGTGCACGGAAACAATTATTTTCAAATGCTTTAGTTTCCGTTTGAGCATGTTTCTCTGTATTATGTTTTAATGTCATAAATACTGACCTGTTATCGTATGCTTATACTTTCCAAGGGGAAATAACTCATCCAGAATTTTAACTGGGAATCCGCCACCTCAATACCGTAATACAGGCCAGGTTAAACATAGTGAAATGCAACCTAGCCAAAAATCGATAACCAACCTTCAATATTCTTTCCTGATCAACCAGGTGTATACGTGTCTTTTACGGCTCTGAATTAAAATATTGTTTTTCACTTGGTTGATTGGGGTTTTGAATAGATAAATTGTGTTATTTATCTTTTTATTTCTCATTCGGATTAATTTGTGTGGATTTAATGGATTTTGTTTCATTTGTAAAAGGTAAGCCATGCTTGTTTTTTGTTCGAACAATGGTTTATTTCTACCATGCTGGGTGTTTTCAGGCGCGAACGACCACGTGCAAAACGTGCTCTTCTAATACATTGCTAGAACGTGCAAAGCATGTTCTTCTAATGTGTTACGAGATCGTGCAAAGCGTGTTCTTCTATTGACAGATTGTTTATCATTTGCCATTGTGTGCAATAATGATTTTAACGTTCCGTATGACAATCTAATTGATCATCATTTTATTTTTCATCTGTTTTTAATTAAACTTTTGTTTAATTTATGATCTACGGCAGTATTATTATAATTTTCATTATGGTCCAATAATGATTTTATGTGCCGTATGATAATCTGGTCTGTGACCAGTTTATGGTTGAATATGCTTTGCTCTTGTTTTTCATATATTCGACTACATGATGGTCGCAGAAACAAGAGTGGATAAATACCCGGTGACTTCGCAGATCATGGATGATAGTTGCAGTATCAGTCACCGGGAATCGGGCACGATCGCGACCATACTATGCTAAGTCTCTTAGACAGTCGGTCAACATCAGACCATATGGCGACACCCGTCAGCCGGTCTTTGCCCGATGGCATTGGTCAAGGACATCGACCAATGCCGGACCATTTGGCATCCGCCATACGGTCATTATCCGGTGACAACACTGGTCATGGTATGACCGGTACGTCACCGGGGACGTTGATCACGGACCATTGATCGACGTCTGACCGGCCGGTCAGGTCACCGGTCATGTCACCGGTCCGGTCCGGTCATTGATCACCGGTCCGGTCACCGGTCATGTCACCGGTCCGGTCACCGGTCATGTCACCGGTCCGGTCACCGGTCATGTCACCGGTCATGTCACCGGTCCCGTCATTGATCACCGGTCCGGTCATTGATCACCGGTCCGGTCCGGTCACCGGTCATGTCACCGGTCCGGTCACCGGTCATGTCACTGGTCCGGTCACTGGTCATGTCACCGGTCCGGTCCGGTCATTGATCACCGGTCCGGTCACCAGTCCGGTCACCGGTCATGTCACCGGTCATGTCATCGGTCCGGTCATGTCACCGGTCCGGTCATGTCAACGGTCCGGTCACCGGTCCGGTCATTGATCACCGCTCCGCTCACCGGTCAACAGTCATCAGTTAGGCCTGCCACCGATAACACCAGTCACCGGTCAAGAAGAAGAACTCGGTCTTCTTCATTGAATTATTCTCCTATTCTTCGTTGAATACATCGTCTTCATCAAGGATTAGACATCGGACACGCTCTTCTTTGTCGAGCAGTTCTCATCGTCGCGGCTCTCGTAAGCGATCACGTCGTCACTCACGGAGACGTTATTCTAGAAGATCTCGGTCTCATCGCAGCCGATCCACATCTCGGCCGATCCAGATCTCGACATCGCAGGAAACGAGGACGTCGTCAACCTTCACGTAGACATCAGCGGACTGCATTGAGCACCACTGGATAGTTATCGAACATACCTCTCCTTCATTGAGCAGTTCTCGGCGTTGATACGCTCGTAAGCGATCATGTCAATGCTCACGGAGACAATATTGTAGAAGACAATATTTCCAGCGTAGCCGAACAATATTTCGGCATCGAAGTTATATGGATGTCGCCACTTCTCACCTAGGCGTTAATGAACCTACTGGTCATATCGACGTTCTCCATTGTATTCCTTTAGGAATATCATGTCTCCATTCCACGTGTGATGATTCTTCTTATGGCATCCACACATGTTGCAGTCACCGAGCCGTAGTTGTATACGAACACTAGTTCGTTTAACATTCAGGCTTCGGGATAAGCTGTTCTTTTCTCCACTACGACTACAAGGACACTTATGCCTATTAATACTGATAATCTACTGTTGTTTTCCGGTTAACATTATCAGATGACTTCGTGGATGGTCATTCTTCTGCACCAGATATTTCCATTCTGACGCAGTTATATTATACCGGTCCCGATCACCGGACATTGGTCACCATTCATCGGTCATATCACAGATCACTGATCACCGGTCAGAATAAGTGATGTCTCATCGCCATCGGATTGGATTTTTTTGGCATGATCTTCTTTTCCGAGCAGTGCTTGACATTGATAACAGAACATATGGATTCCACCATTTTTCGGTCTTTAACTGGTAACGTCACCGGTCATATTATGACTGGTCCGTTCACCGGGCTACAGTTACCGGTCATTGACCGGTCCGGTTCGATCACCACTTACCAATTACCGGTATTCCACTGTGTTTTCATCGGTCAATTTTTAGTATCACGGGTATCGTCTACATTACATAGTTGTATACCCCTGGCTATGATTGTATTGAATACTATATTTTATGGATTCAACAATCTACATGACTTTTTGGGTTTTTCAATACTGATGTTCTACTGGCGACGGTTACCAAATCATGAACTATCTGTTATTTGTACTTCTATCTCAACCGGCTACATGCAGACTACTGGTCTTGCAGATAGATCGGCTGAAGTGGGCTCGGAGACTAGCATTGAGGTCGAACATTACTATTTGACCTCTATTAATTTTATGTTCGAGACCCGAAGGATGAATTGTTTTAACCGCCTTTACCTGTCGGCTACAGACTTTGCAGTCAGTGTCACGGAACAGTTGGGACACATTAATGACGCTAGCAGGATTAGCAAGACGACATTTGTATCGACTTCTGCTTTTCTATTGCTCCTACGGCAGTGCATATTTTTAAGCTACTGGAATCAACAAGAGTTCCGATACATAGGATTGCCTATCAGATTGACCGCATAGCGGCTACAGTCTTGTAGATGGCTTAGGACCTATTGAACTCAGATCTTAGATCCAGGATCTGGAGGGACCTCATCTTAAAGTTATTCTTCTATTACACTTCTGGCCATAACAGGCCGTCTTCCTATAACTGGTCGTATTCCTTTCGGAATTCGTCCCGGTTAGAAGTCTTGAAGTAAATGGATTAATCAAGTCAGAATTTAAGACTTCCATGCATTCTACCGGCAAGCGTGGACCCGCTTAAGGTTACCCCTAGGGTTTTCACCTTTTTCTGCCATCACACCTCCGATTCCGGAGGTACCACTATCAATCATATTTCCGTACTTCGCAAATCGATGACTTCGCGACCTGTATTATCCAGGATTTTAAAGGCGCCTGTTATTGGTTCAAGAAGAGGCTGTATTCTGTAGATAGGTCATAAACTTATAAGTGTTAATACACTGTCCTATTCTACCAATTTTCAAGTGTGTTTGGAGTGGGAAAGTTCGGCTTGCCGTGGTTTCTTTGCCCACCCATCCTTGACAAATGGTTCCGGTCACCGGTAGGTATTTACCGGTCCGGTCACCAGTCCTTCTGCTGAGACGTCTTTTCTTACGTCCGTTTCAGCTTTATTTTTAAGATAATTGTATTCGTCTCGGGATTATTTAATGACACGGATTTCCATCTTTTTGTCATTATTTACCACTATTCAGTGGTGTCTAGACTAGAAGATTATCTTGGCAAGAATATAGTTTATTCTACCACAACCTTCCTTACATCTTATACAGATGTGAGCAGATAAGGTTATGGACGATCACATAGAACAACGTATCTTGATTTTCTCAATTATGTGGTATCCTAACGAATATCACCTGCACATCTACATCTTGAAAAGCGAAAATTCTGTTTAGCTGTTTTTCATTTACAACACATTTTCACGATTCCTTTGTGATGGTTTCAACTATCACACATCGGTCGTGGTTTACTTACAGACACGGAGGTGATCATATTATCACTCCTTGTAACTGGAAATCAGGAACTTATTCGTTCTTTGCAAGAACAACAAATTTTCTCTATCGTCTTTCTCAAACCAGTTCGTCTCAACGCCCTGTTGGACGTTTTGTCCTGCAGTTCTTTCTTTCGAATTATTTTTCCGTTGGGTTGAATAATGTAATTGCGCATGCGCGGCAGTGAAGTTGCAGACGAGTTGCATGGTGTACATAGTATATCAAAGAATGTTGTTTATCATCAAACGCTAGTTATTAGCGTTATGCGATCGTATATCGCAGTGTATACCGGTATGCTGAGCAACGTCAACAATGCAGTTCACAGAAATCGATCCAGCAGGGTGTGCGATTGTTATACATTCGTCCATTGACATAAACTGGAATATCTTGCCTTCTTGGTGAGTTTTTGCAATAACTGAGTTTTTGCCATAATTTCATGAAATATACTTAATGAACCATGGGATTATGGTTCTACGACCTTTTAAGTCTCCTGTACAATTATTTTCAGGAAACTTCTTCACATGTCAAATATCATATCTCATTGAGACATATTTTTACTGATCCAAACATGTGCCACTTCATGTCTGGCCATTAATAACTTTTAGTTATCTCTACAGAAGAACGTTCTTCTGTTAGAGTTTCAATCCTTGTTACTTGTGCAAGGATAATTCCATCAGAACTGTATAAAGGTTCTATGGAAATTCATTTTTTACTGGGTAATTGAGAGCATAGTTATTACCTTAATCACTCTGCTAGATACATAGAGGTTTTTCTCATCTTTTTCTTGATGATAAGAAATTTGTTCTTTTCTTCATCAAAGGATAGAGATTATGCTTTCGTATACCTTGTTTTGTGTAAGTCATCGCAACTCTGTGCTGTCTTACCTATTTTGGAACTGATCCAAACTATGGAACATCAACACTATGTTTTTCGTTCCTTTACCTTCTTAAGCGGTTTTGACTTGTGTAACATGTTGGGATGCTTAATGAGCTCCCTATGAACCTTTTTCATCAGGCTTATTAACAGTTCCAATATAATTTTAAGACGGTTTTCCTTCTTATTATGGCTTTTACCATACGGAGAAGTGAAATTCATGCTTTTTCTGTTGAATACGACCAATCCCAGTTGGATCTATTGTCGTTTTCACTTTGTTGTGTCAGCCAGGATTCCTTGCTTAATATCAAGTCCTCTATATGGCTTCTACCTTCAAGTTTCCAAGTTTTCTTAAACTGGTAGTCATGAAGATGAGGATAAACTTCTTTGGGCAATCAGGGCTTTGAAGTTCTATCTCAGCAGTGTTAGTCAGAAGTCCATTCGAGGTTCTCAAAGACACTCTTCATTTCCCCCAAAAAAGGGGGGGGGGAGATGTGTCTGCGGTTCTATTTCTCGGGGTTAGACCTCGACTAAGGAAAGTTAATCTTATCCTATCTAAGGGTTCATTCCTTTTTAGGATCTGACCGCATGAATTAAGAGCTCTGTCTGTTTTGTGGGCATATATTAATCACACCCCACTTTTTGACGTGCTCTAAGCTGTTTACTGGAGGAATCCGACCACCTTGTCATCTTTTTATCTTCGTTTTCTGAAGTGCCAACAATACAATTTGTATACGTTTGGGCTTGTTGTGGTTTCACTAACGGTAGTGTCTTCTTTACGACATAGACATATTACTCTGTCCGAGAAGTCATAATTAATACCGTTTTAACGAAGATTACTTGATATCATTAGCTGATAACCCTGTTTATGGGTTCTACTGTGTTGGGAAAATATATACGAACCTTCCCACCGCAGCTGCAAAATCAGCATACGATAACAGGTCAGTATTTATGACATTAAAACAAATTTTTTAAATAAAATTCATTTTAATTATTAAATACTTACCTGTTATCGGTAAGTCCCACCTCCCACCCTGCTATTCGATTAATATTTTTGTATATATATTGAAAGAATATTGAGGGTTGGTTACCGATTTTTGGCTAGGTTGCATTGCACTATGTTTAACCTGGCCTGTATTACGGTATTGAGGTGGCGGATTCCCAGTTAAAATTCCGGATGAGTTATTTCCCCTTGGAAAGTATAAGCATACGATAACAGGTAAGTATTTAATAATTAAAATGAATTTTATTTAAAAAATTTGTTTTAATTAATACTTTATTCACAGGGAAGCACGTTTTAATTTTTGTTCCATTATATGATTATAAGAACAATTTAAACAGGGATCATACATGCATTGGTGAAATTAAGGAATATGTCAATTTTTTGTCACTTAACCCTTTCCCACTCAGAAGAAAAGTGAAAATGGCTATGTGCAAACAGCATAAAACCACAACAGCCTGTGAGTAACTCGCAGTCTGTTCAGATTTTATGCTGTTTGCTGCTAATCAGTATCTAAGGGTTGCAAATGAAGCCTTTAAAACTTGAATTTAGTAGGAAAGGTTTTTAATTAAATTTAACTTTTTAAGGGACTACAAATGCGTAAAAATATGTATCTAAGTGGTAAAATACGTATCTAAGTGGTAAAATATGTTTCTAAGTGGTAAAATACATATCTAAGTGGTAAAGTATGTATCTACCGGTAAGTGGTAAAATACGTACCTAAGTGGTAAAGGGTTGAGAAAAATATAAACTGTGCGAGGCTCAAGCTTTGAAGTATGTTTTAACTGACCTTTTTATTCACAGGGAAACATCTGATTTAAAGTTCCTTTTAGTATGCTATTGCAAGAACTATTTAAACCAGAAAGTGTATGTTCGGCAGTTTTTACAATTTCGTACATTGTGCATAAACAGGCCTTAGAATCCTTGAACAAGAAGGACATGACTGAAATCAAATCGTATGCAAAACCCCCGACCCTTGTTGAAAAGGTCATGGAAGCGGTTATGATCTTGCGCGGTCAGGACCCCACATGGTCCGAAGCCAAACGACAGCTCGGTAATTCACAATGCTTGGGTTACGGAGACGTGTTTACCCTTTTTCCATGTTTTTGTTGGCTTTTGTGTTGGTTTTTATCCTCCCACCCCACCCAGTCTCACGATTTTACACGCCGGTGGTTGGGGCTTCACGCACTTGTCATCTGGTGTGGCATTTTTAATCAGAGAGTGTATGTTTATGACCCCCAAGTTGTATTTTTTGGTTTTTACCCAGATGCTTTTGTTTTGCAGCTTCAATTGTTTCTTGTTGATACTATCTTGTGCTTCTGATGCAAGGTCTTTATGTGAAGTTTGAATAATATGTAATATATTTTTCCAGATATTTCCTCTTTTAAGTTAAATCTGCATATCAACATTTTTTCAAATAATTCAAACACAAATTGTTTTTCACTTTTCATGAAATGTTCTAGGGATAATTTTTTTTCTTAATAGAAAAAAATGTACCTTTTTTTAAATACTGAACATATTAATCTTATTTATTAATGTAATATTTTAATAGCTGTCTATATGCCCATTTAAGCTCAAACGCAGTTATTTACAAATAAATCATGCAAAATCACAGGTCTATTTAGAGTTTGTACCGGTAGTTTTATTTTTACTTCATATAATACTGAGCTTCATGTTTAAGTTGAAATCTTCAAGCATCGGAATTGTTGTTTATCTAACAATGGGTGGCTTTGTAATATAATTATATATTAATTATGTACATCTATATGAATTCAAGAAATTAATAATTTCATTAATTAATTAGTATAGATATAAAGATGCTTAAAGGTTTCAACTTTTGTTTATGGTGGCAATATTTTTGACAGACACAGATTTGTATGTTAATGTAGTGACAAATGTTGTTTGAGCTTTATAGAATAATGATTTGCATTTTTGTCCCAGAGAAAACAGCATTTATAGCAAACACATTTTTACGATGAACCAATCAAACATCATCTTTATACAGACATAGTTTTTTGGTCACAGTACAATACAAAAAGAAAATAACTATATATGTTTAACCATTCTTTAATTTATTTTTCATTATTAAATTTGAAATTGATAATAGAATTGACATACAGATATTAAATAATGTAAATGTGTGGTATTTAAAGCTCACCTGAGCACAAAGTTGTTAAGGGGAGCAATTGTGTTCAGTCAATGCCAGGCGTCCGTTGTGTGTCATGCGGTGTCAACCTTTACCATTTTTTCCACTCTATAGGCCATATTTACCATCTAATCTTGATAAAGCATTTAAGGAATGTTCATCTTGACAATATCTAGGCAAATTTAGAATCTGGGTTGAGTGTAGTAAAAAAATAGGTTATTGGGTCAAGTCCTTGAAAAACCTCTTCACCACATTAAAAGCCCCATTTATGATTAAATCTCGATGAAAACTCAGTCAAAAGGTTTTTCTTCAAAATTACTTCTCCCACTTTAAATGAGTGCCTTTTTGTGACCTTAATATTGAGAAAATTAGCTTGAATATTTTACTGTATCCTTACAACTGAAGTCAATACAAGAACACCAGGTTAAATATATACTAATTGTTGTACCCTTGAATTTGGAGGAGCGCTATAAGGATATCATGGCCCTCTTGTGTTTTTTTTGTTACTTTTTGCATTGGACTGTGGCCTTCTTGTTTAGTTTTACGCAGAGAGAACTTGGCATTTATCACAAAATAAAATAACACAATTGTCATATTATTTGACTTGAAAATTTACATTAAATTTAATATTGTTGTCAGTTATAGATGTTTTTAAAAATAACATCATCTTGGGTATTTTGTGTTAACATTTGAAATCATTATTTTGTGAATGGCCGAGTTCTTATGTTGTTTTTATTTTGCTTTTTGTATACACAGTTTGAAGGGGTGTTATTGTTTATTGCAAAACCAATTTGTTACTAACACTAACTGTTAAATTTCTTGTTTCTTAAGTTATTTCACAGCAAAATTGGTAATGGTTTCCTTTTTATAAATGTCTGAAATATGCTAACAATTGTCATATTTAATGCCATAATGTTTTTATATACAAAACAAAGATATTGAACATACACTTAATGTAATCATACACTAAATGAAAAACAATCAGTTCAGATTTTAAATGAATTGTTACTTCTTGCTTACCTTGAACATTATTTGAAATGAAAAATAAACAACCATAAATTTCTAAGTTAAGAACTGGTAATTACATCATCAACAACAAATTAAGACTCTTACATGAAAACATAGATCTTTATAAACAAGGAACCATTGCCAATTGTACACACATTTACTGTAGGTCTATTTGCTGGAAAACAAACAGTAGGTTTAACCTGTTACAAAAATGAATGAGCCTGGCTGTAGGAAAACTGGGCTTAATGCATGAGCGTAAAGTGTCGTCCCAGATAAGCCTGTTCAGTCCGCACAGTCTAATCAGGGACGACACTTTCTGCTTTTCAAAGGAAGTCTCTTCTCAGCAAATATCCAGTTTAGGCAGAAAGTTTTGTCCCTGATTAGCCTGTGTGGATATCACAGGCTAATCTTGAACGACACTTTACGAACATGCAATAAGCCCCATTTTACCAGGGAATGGCTTTATTAAGTACAAAAAACAAACATGGCTTGACTGAATCTCACAATGTTCGTTTGATACCCATCAGGCCTTAGAATCTTTGAACAAGAAGGATATGACGGAAATCAAGTCATACGGACGACCGCCAGTGTTGGTCGAGAAGGTTATGGAAGCCGTCATGATTTTACGGGGACAGGAACCCACTTGGGCGGAGTCAAAACGACAGCTTGGTTTGTTACATAGCCGATATGAAAAAAAGAACATTCAAAATTAAGGTGTTTTTTTTAATCCTTGAGGGTATCCTTGTTTTGGCAACAAATATGATTTTTTTATTTCTGTGGATTTTTTTAACTATTGAATAAAGGTCAAACATAGAAAAATTAAATGAACAAATATACTGCTGATCATCATTTGGGAGTTTTTCTTGACAAAACTGGGCTTAACGCATTTTAAAGTGTTGTCCCAGATAAGTCTGTGCAGTCTCCAAATGCTAATCAGGGCACTTTCCACTTTTATGGTATTTGTTGTAAAAATGAAGTCTCTTTTAAAAAAAATCCACTCTAGAATCCACTCTAGGCGTAATGTATCAGCCAAGATTTGCCTAATGTTGGACAAAACTTTATGCATGTTTATTAAGCCCTGTTTTCCAAGAGCAGTGGGTTTTTTCACCATTTTGGGAATGGGGCGGGGTCCCTTTGGATTGGGAAAATAAGCAGCGTTTTGACTTCAAAATTGAGAAAACAAGTGTTTTCAGTATTATATTTACTAAGGTTGAACTTAGTTATATGGATGGGAGTTGAACAAAACATTTAGATCAAAAAAAAAAATCTTCCATTGGGAATTTTTAGCTCCTGTTTGGTAAAAACATATTCTTTTTGCCATTGGGAATTGGGCCAATTACTGGACCCGATTTGAATGAAAAAAAAACAGAAAAGTGGGATTCATTTTTATTTAAGTTTTTTTTTTGGCACCATTCATTGAAGGTTAAACATGGCAAATTAAATGAACAAAACATATGTTGAACATCATTTTATGGCACTAAGTATAAATGTAGAATACAGATTTTCTGGGTTATTTTATATCATCATTGGTAAGTGGAGCTTTGTTTGTTCTGGTGTATGTTACCCTTTCCATTGTTTTGTCACTTATACCACAGATATTTATGTGTGTGAGGGTTAGAACTAAACATATATGATAATTATGTGTACACGGATACTTGTATTCATTAAGTCAATTATTTCTGAATTAATTTGAATTGTTTCGGTAATGAATATACCAATAAATTTTAAATGGTGACAATTACTTATAAAGGATATTCAATGGTATATAAAGGATATTTAATGATAAATAAAGGATATTCAATGATATATAAAGGATATTCAATGATATATAAAGGATATTCAATGATATGTAAAGGATATTCAATGATATATAAAGGATATTCAATGATATATAAAATATATTCAATGATATATAAAGAATATTCAATGATATATAAAAGATATTCAATGATAATATATGATTATGAACATTCTATGATGATACATGATTGTTATATTCAAGGATAGCATGCTCATAACTTGTGATAATCTATAAAACTACTTTTAATAAACAGGATTAAGAATTTTGTAAAGAATATTCAAAAATGGCATACTCATACTTTGTGATAAACAATTAAACGTGTAACTTTTAATAAATGAAATCACACTATTAAGAATTTTTTAAAGATTATATTCAAAGATAGCATTCTCATACTTTGTGATAAACAATTAAAACTACTTTTAATAAATGAAAACACACGATTAATAATTTTGTAAAGAATTAAAAAAAATATCATACTCATCCTAATTGTGATAATCTATAAAAAAAACAACTACTTTTAATAAATGATAACACAGGATTAAGAATTTTGTAAAGAATATTCATAAATAGCTTACTCATACAGGTGACCAGAATTTCTTGAAGCAGCTCATGGACTTTGACAAGGACAACATCACTGACCGAGTCCTCAAGAAAATTGGGCAGTACGTAGCCCAGACGGACTTTCAACCAGAGATCATAGGGCGAGTCTCCTCAGCAGCCAAGTCGCTGTGCATGTGGGTCCGCGCTATGGAGGTGTACGGACGGATCTATCGCGTTGTTGAGCCTAAGAAACAACGACTGAATGCGGCCATGTCTCAACTGAAAGAGAAACAGGACGCGCTCAGTGATGCAAAAGCCAAACTTGCTGAGGTAAGTTTGTACATGTGTTTGTATATAATTTGTTCATACCACCCAGTCTTTACACAGATTACTCGTTTTTCCCCTCAATAATGCCTAAAAAAGTCAAGTGATTTTAATAAAATCTAGCTAAAATAAGCTTTAAATCCAAGAGAGTGTCATGAGGAAAATCATGTTTAAATTGTATCACCCCTGGTCACTTGGCAGCCTAGCTCAGTTGGTAGGGGATTGCTGATTTGAATAAAAATTTGCACTGAGAGGAAGTGTTGTCATGATGAAAATCATACGAGTCTCACTCTAGCAAAACTTGGTCTAATTTGGCACAACACTTTCCACTTTTGTTGTATTTTTGGTTTAAAGGAAGTCTCTTTTTAGCGAAAATCCAGTTTAGGGCAAAAGTGTCGTCCTGGATTAGTATATGTGGACTTCGCTAGCTTATCAGGGACAACACTTTCCATTTTAGTTGTATTTTTGGTTAAAAGGAAGTCACTTCTTAGCAAAAATCCAGTTTAGGCCAAAGGTGTCGTCCCAGATTAGTATATGTGGACTGCACAGGCTAATCTAGGACAAGATTTTACACACATGCATGGCTCGAATCATAATAGCTTCCTACCATGTCCAGGTTGAGTCCAAGATGGCTGAACTGCAGAAGCAGTACCAGGAGAAACAGGACCAGAAAGAGGAGCTCAAGAGGAAGGCTGCACACACCGAACTCATGTTGGACAGGGCCGCTAAACTGGTATCAGGTATGGACATTTTGCTGCCAATTTTTTAGAAGGAAAATTTAAGTGGTTTAATATCGGTGTTTAACAGTATCAGTAGCAAAATTTATAAATGTATTACTTTTACTTTTGGTGTATAGACCATTTGCCGTTAATTTATTTTAAGTTTTTCCGATAGTTTATACAGAAATATTGGTGGTTAACTGTTTATTTATTATTTTCTCTGTTTAAGTATAAATAGTTTTTCCTGTTTCCTGAATAAGGAATACAGAAATATAAAAATTTCAGTTTACATAAATAATTATTTTATAAGCAAACATTAATACGAGCAACCAAACAAACATGAATCAAACAACCAAACAAACATTACTATAGACAACCAAACAAATATTAATACAAACATTTAAACAAACATTAATAGAAATAACCAAAGAAGCATTAATACAAACAACCAAATTAACATTAATACAAAAACAACAACATTAATACAAACAGCCAAACAAACACCCTTCCTGTCAAACTACCGTGACGAACTGGTGCAGAAAGTCTGGCTAGCGGAGGTAAGGAAATAATTATGTAAATAAGGATAATTCAATCAGCATAAATAGCAATTTTGTGTTTCTATTTCTTATATTTCCGTAATGTTTTATTTCATTAGTCTGCTCTGTAAATCATAGAATAATTTGGCTTAACAGTCTACATCTACTATTGTACATTACCATGTATTATGCGCATTGTTAGACCCCCAAGATTCATTTAAATAATTGGTGCGCGTAAGCCATTCTGGCTGCTAACTTGTGAAAATGTATCATGTTCATTCTCTTCATTTTGGCATTTAAATATCTGTTGGGTGTTATACATGGTTTCGCATTACACATGGTTGGCGTTAAACATGGTTGGGTGTTATACATGATTGTGCGTTATACATGATTGTGCGTTATACATGGTTGGGCATTATACATGATTGGCGTAATACATGGTTGTGCGTTATACATGGTTGCACATTATACACGGTTGTGCATTATACATGGTTGAGTGTTATACATGGTTGTACGTTATACATGGTTGCACATTATACATGGTTGCATGTTATACATGGTTGGGGTTTATACATGGTTGTGAGTTATACATGGTTGTGCTTTATACATGGTGTTGTGTTATGCATGGTTGGGCATTATACGTGGTGGGGCCGTTATACATGGTTGTACGTTATACATGGTTGTGCGTTATATATGGTTGTGCATTATACATGGTTGTGTGTTATACATGGTTGTGCATTATACATGGTTGGACATTATACATGGTTGTACATTATACATGGTTAGCATGATACATGATTGGGTGTTATACATGGTTGGGTGTTATACATGGTTTCGCTTATAAATGATTGAGCGTAACACTTGGTGTGTCGTTAACATTGTTTGGTCATTATACATGCTTGGGGTGTTATACATGGTTGCCCATTATACATGGTTGGACGTTATACATGGTTTGCTTGATATACAATGTAAAGTACAGTATATTTGTTTTCCAAACCTAGGTGAAGAAACTTGGTGTACCGTGTGACCCAGGATTTGATTTCTGCAAGTTCATGGCCAAGCCGACGAATGTCCGTGACTGGAACATCCAGGGGTTGCCTAGCGACAGCTTCCTTCTCCACGGAGAACGGTGTCATAGTGACGAGTGCCAGTCGCTGGCCCCTCATGGTGGACCCACAGGGGCAGGCAATCAAGTGGATCAAAAACATGGAGGCCTCACCGGGTACAGTTGAAAAATGTTATTTGTTATTTTATCACTTAGAATATTATTCTTAAACAAAAACTTTTTAAGGACGTCTCTTCTAAATGAACACTAATTTAGGGGGAAAGTGTCATCCCTGATAAGACTGTGTAGACTTTAAGCACATGCATTTAGACCAGTTTTTTTCCCAAATGAGGCTCACTCTTTTTATAGTATTCATAATGTCATTATGCTTCCCGACACAAAGCTACTAGGTTTAACAATTGAAATGGAACTCAGTTTTTATTTTAATCCCACAAATTAAGTTTTCAGAGAGCGTAGATGGAAAGTAAATAGGTGAGTCTGTTGGTGGCAGCAATCTGCATTAAATATTTGCAGTATTGCAAAATACTGCTTTCACAGTTCTCTAGTGATAAAATTGGAACTTCTAGTATTTCATCACTGTTAAGTGTAGAGACTCTTTTTCATTCCCAGTAATCCATAAATTGCTGTCTGAAATAACTTAAAACATAACTGAGAGAGCAGGCTGTAGTTTAAGTCATGTTGTTTAAAAAAGTATTAAAATGTTTTTTCAAATATAATAGAATTTAAAAATTAATATTATACATTCGTTTTAATTACTGGTATATATAATTTACCCCTTTTAGCTTAGTTTACGAGAAGGGAATCCTTTCAATGTAAGGAAAAAACAAACTGTTGTCAAATGTTGTACCTGAGATGTAATCATTATAATTATTTGTCATTTTCCATGAACAACTAGGTATACTGTATTTTTGTATTTGAAATTCAGTAAAATATCAATTGAACATAATTAATGTACACAAGTTTCTGTTTTTGTATCACGAGTGTGAATATATATATGTCTGAATATATGCCTTAATATATCTCAATGTTTTGTTATACCCTTCACTAAAGTTTTCCCTTTATAGAGTGCCTGCACTACAATCAGCTTCATGTTTTACAGCAAGTTAATATCTTTGTGTAACAACTCTTGCTGATATTTATAATCAAGTCTAGACATGTCTTATATATTGGGCCGCCTAGCTCAGTTGGGAGAGTGCTGGACCATAAACCTTAGGATCACAGGTTTGATCCCCAGCCAGCCATAACTTGAGTTAGAATTGGTCATAATATTCTCTTTGTCCTGTGGTGTATTGGATGTGGTGTCTGCCTAGCAAACAGGAGGTCACGTGTTGGATCGCCACTGTTGGTGCATTGTTAAGACCCCCCCCCCCCCTGAAACGCCAAGTACTGGTTCTAGTCCCAGGAAATGGACTCGAGAGAGTTTCAAGAAACTGAGGTTTTCGATGCAATCAAGCTAAAATAAATAGGTTAAAACTAAATTCTCTTTACGGCCATTCTCCTCAGTGTCTGATTCAAACTGTTGATAATTGCCAACATTCCAACACACAAGCTAATTGAAACTACTGGCCATAGCATAACACTTATCCACTTACTGAAGTCATCAGTCTTATCCCTTTACCACTTAGATACTTATTTTTACGCATTTGTAGTCCCTTAGAAAGTTATATTTAATTTAAGACCTTTCTTACTAGATTCAAGTTTTTAAGGCTTCAACTCCAAACCTTAGATACTGATGAGCAGCAAACAGCATAAAACCTGAGCAGAGTGCAAGTTACTCTCAGGCTGTTCTGGTTTTATGCTGTTTGCAATTGCTATTTTCACTTTGCTTTTGAGTAAGAAAGGGATTAAAAAAAAATGTACAAAGGGTCAAGTGCCTATTTCTGATACAGGTTTTTTTTTTGGGGGGGGGGGGGGGGGGTTTTATATGGTCACAGTCTGTTCTGTGGGTCAATATGTGTTTTAACCAGGTTCTCAATGAAGTTATAAATTCTAGTTTATTAGATTGGCAAATGGCTTGCCAGGTTTTGAGCTTGGGGCGGAGTGAAATATGCTGTTTCTGTCAATAACTTAGTTTGTATGCACCAACTTTGGTCAATCAAGATCTTACTTGGGCATTTTCTGCCAGTTTGGTTACAGTCATGTGTCAAGGTCAAATGAAAAGAGAAAAACAACAACTTTAGTTTGGATGTAGTTATTGCACATACATTTTGTGGCATTCCATTTGGGGGCTGGTAATTGGGTCAAGGTCACTACTAAAATAGTTTAAAAACTCTTTCTGCTCAAGAACCAGTGTTTTAAATAGGTATTGAGCAGAAATATGGCGTGTTATGCCTGCATTCGTGCGTTAGCGAGCCTGGCTAAAGTGAAGACCTAGCTGGTGAAAGAAGGCACAGTTAATTAAATTAAACTTTATCAATTGGCAAAGCATTAAAAACATGATTTTTTGGCAATGCCAATTATTTAATTTGGTCAGTATCTTGGTTATTTTTGGCATAGCTGTGTTTTGTGGTTGACATTTGAGAGTTTGTTTGTCTTAGTGAATACATATGTTTTTGCAAGGATCTGTGTTTTGTTTTGTATTGATTTTAATAAAATTTTCCTGTCCCCAGAACCTGAAGGTGATTGACCTGCAGCAGACGGACTACATGCGGACCCTGGAAGGGGCCATCCAGTTTGGGCTCCCTGTTCTTCTGCAGAACGTACAGGAACGCCTGGATCCCTCCCTGGACCCCGTCCTCAATAAATCTCTCATGAAGATTGGTAAGAAGTGTTAGGAAGGAAGAGTTAACAAGAATTAATGTATTTTTTGTAAGTCTCCCTACCTTAAATGAAAGTGTGTATTGTTTAAATGATCACAACAAATCGGCTAAACTTTTTCTTAAAATGTTAAAAAACAACAACAATAAAACTAGAAATGGCGCGGCAGAGGCCGACGCGTATCCCCACGCCGAATGTTTGACCTAGGTGTGCCCCAGGGTTGGTAATGGGGCCATGCATAGCTGAGATTGACCGTATTGTCATAAGAGAAGTTCATCATCAATTAGAAGTGAATTGGTGTAGAAATGAAGAAGTTATAGTAAAAGGCAATTTTGGGTGGGTGTGACATATGTGGGCAGGGCGCCCCAGGGTTGGTAATTGTGCCATGCATAGTTGAGATTGACCGTATTGTCATAAGAGAGGTTCAGTATCAATTTGAAGTGAATCGGTGTAGAAATGAAGAAATTATAGTAAAAGGCAATTTTGGGTGGGTGTGGTCTATGTGGGCGGGGCGCCCCAGGGTTGGTAATGGGGCCATGCATAGTTGAGATTGACTGTATTGTCATAAGAGAAGTTCAATATCAATTTGAAGTGAATCGGTGTAGAAATGAAGAAATTATAGTAAAGGCAATTTTGGGTGGGTGTGGTCTATGTGGGCGGGGCCCCAGGGTTGGTTATGGGGCCATGCATAGTTGAGATTGACCCTAATGTCATAAGAGAAGTTCAGTATCAATTTGAAGTGAATCCGTGTAGAAATGAAAAAATTATAGTAAATGGAATTTTTTGGTGGGTGTGGCCTATGTGGGCGGGCGCCCCAGGGTTGGGATTGGGGCCATGCATAGTTGAGATTGACCCTAATGTCATAACAAAAGTTCAGTATCAATTTGAAGTGAATCCGTGTAGAAATGAAAAAATTATAGTAAATGGAAATTTTTGGTGGGTGTGGCCTATGTGGGCGGGGCGCCCCAGGGTTGGGAATGGGGCCATGCATGGTTGAGATTGACCGTATTGTCATAGGTGAGGTCCAGTATCAATTTGAAGTGAATCGGTGTAGAAATAAAGAAGTAAATGTAAAATAACCTAAAAAAATGAGTGATAATTTCTGACGCGGCCCCACCCCAACCCCTATAACTTTTGACCCAGGGGTCAGATCAAAATTCCAAATAGTGCAGGGTCGCACATATGCTCATAGCTACCATGTGTGTAAATTTCAAGGTTCTAGTGCTTTTAGTGTAGGAGGAGATAGTGGCCAGGACGGACGGACAGACGGACGGACAGACAGACGGACGGACGGACGGCGGAGATCACCACAATATCCCCACCTTTTTTTCAAAAAGCGTGGGGATAACAAATGAACATTATTCTTAAACCAAACTAGTAAGCTGTGGGCTATTAATGATAATAAAGAATGTACAGGAAAGTCTAGACCTCTCCCTCAACACAGTCCTAAAAAAATCTCTCATGAAGATTGGTAAGGAGGCTTTAGCTCCCTTGGATGAAACATTCTTGGCTCTTACCGTTCTCTTCCATGTATTACACGCATTGCTTAACCCTAGGAACTGCAGAATTAAGACACATCATTTATTTAAAATTTGCCTCAACAGTTTCTGCTCTTTTAGACAGCACTTTTCATCCAGTCCTCATCAATTTTGACTCTTGATTGCTTTCGATGTACTGGAGGCGTTTAAAAGAAGTATCCTCTAAAATTAATTTGGTCTAGGCAGTAAGCGTCATCCCTGATTAGCCTGTGCAGACTGCACAAGCTAATCTGGGATGACACTTGACGCAATGAATTTAGCCCTGTTTTCCCAAGAGCGCAGCTCATTTATATCAAATTGAACCAAAGATCTTGTTCCTCCCGGCAGGTGGTGCGTACATGATCCGTATCGGAGACAAGGAGATTGAGTACAACCCGGAGTTCCGGTTCTACATCACGACCAAGCTGAGCAATCCGCACTACACGCCAGAGATCTCCACCAAGACCACCATAGTAAACTTTGCCGTGAAAGAGCAAGGTAAGCTGAGATTGTTAAGGGAAATAATTGTATTGTGCCATACTGTTTTGGCAATGGTTTACTTGCCGTAAATAAAGGACCACAAACCTGTGTATGATAGGAATGCAATACTGCTGGAGCAACTGGAGTTTCACTTCTGTATATTGTTTTTTATGGAAGACAGTGCTTGTCAAATCATTGTTTGTTGAACAGACACACACACAGATCCCTAGAATAAAAATGATTCAACTTTTGAATTTTTAATACCTTTATACCACATAATTTGGGTCTTAACCATATTACTATAAAATCAGAAAGGGTTGTATGCACAGGCTTATCTGGAACAACACTCTAAGCACATGCATTACGCCTTGTTATCCCCCGCCATAGGCAGAGGGATATTGTTTTGGCTTTGTACATCCGTCCGTCTTTCGGTCCGTCCAGCCGGCACTTTTGTGTCCGAAGCCATATCCTGGAAGTGCTTTAGCGGATCTCATTGAAACTTGGTATGAGTATATATGTGGATAAGAGGATGATGCACGCCAAATGACATTGTACACCATCTGTTAATAAAAGAGTTATGGCCCTTTGTATTTTGAACAAAAAAAATAATTGTGTGTCCGGAGCCATATCTTGGAAGTGCTTTGGCGGATTTCATTGAAACTTGGTATGAGTGTCCAGAAGCATATTGGCTGGGGATATCAATTCAACGAATTTGCTTGTTTTCCCAGTACACATTTAAAAATAATTATTCTTATTATTATTATAGGTCTGGAGGCCCAGCTGCTGGGTATCGTTGTTGGTAAGGAGAGGCCAGATCTGGAGGAGAAAAAGGACAGCCTTGTGAGGAGCATTGCAGACGGCAAGAAGAAACTGGTGGAACTTGAGGACGAGATTCTACGGTAGGGCACGGGGAGAACCAGTCACTGTTTTATAGTTTAACCCTTTACCACTTAGATACATATTTCGACGTGTTTGTAGTTCCTTAGAAAGTTATATTTAATTTAAGACCTTTCTTACTAGATTCAGGTTTTTTAGGCTTTATCTCCAAACCTTAGATACTGATGAGCAGCAAACGGCATAAAACCTAAATAGCCTGCGAGTAACTTGCAGGCTGTTCTGGTTTTATGCTGTTTGCACATAGCTATTTTCACTTTACTTCTTAGTTGGAAAGGGTTAAATCTATATATTTTTGCTCAATTGAATTGAAAGCCTGAGTCTCATCAAAGAACACCCTCAACCCAATTTTCTCGGTAGAACCAGTACATGGTGTTTTAGGGAAAGATCAAAAGAACGCTCCCATAGTGGGGATTGAACCCATGACCTCCCAGTTGCTAGACGGGCGCCATGTTTATGTCATTGAGGAGACTGTTTCCCAATTTGATGAATGATAATCAACACAAATAAAGTGAATTTCGTATGCAAGACAATTGGCTCACTATTTGATAAATTGGAGGGACTCAGAGGGTCTTGAAGAATGAATCATTAAAACTCTTTTATTTTTGCCATTTTGTTCTATAATCATCTATTTAATATTTGCTATTATCCATTGGCAAGTTGCTGAACACAAAGGGGTCCCTTCTTGGGGGTAAGCACTCCTGAATGATAAACAAATACTCTCTTTTCCACATCGTTGAAGTGTTGAACTAATCATACTCTAGTATTGCCTATTTTGTTTGTTTAAACCTTTTTTTTGAGCTCAATTTGATTAAAAGCATAAGGCTTACTGAAACACTCTTAAGTCCGTTTACTAGCTCTCACAGTGTTGATTGAACCTTATTTTGTTAGTTGAAACCTATTTAGTTCAGCTCAATTTGATTAAAAGCATAAGGCCTGCTGAAACACTCTCAAGTCCGTTTACTAGCTCTCACAGTGTTGATTGAACCTTATTTTGTTAGTTGAAACCTATTTAGTTCAGCTCAATTTGATTAAAAGCATAAGGGTTACTGAAACACTCTCAAGTCCGTTTACTACCTCTCACAGTGTTGATTGAACCTTATTTTGTTAGTTGAAACCTATTTAGTTCAGCTCAATTTGATTAAAAGCATAAGGCCTACTGAAACACTCTCAAGTCCGTTTACTAGCTCTCACAGTGTTGATTGAACCTTATTTTGTTAGTTGAAACCTATTTAGTTCAGCTCAATTTGATTAAAAGCATAAGGCCTACTGAAACACTCTCAAGTCCGTTTACTACCTCTCACAGTGTTGATTGAACCTTATTTTGTTAGTTGAAACCTATTTAGTTCAGCTCAATTTGATTAAAAGCATAAGGCCTACTGAAACACTCTCAAGTCCGTTTACTAGCTCTCACAGTGTTGATTGAACCTTATTTTGTTAGTTGAAACCTATTTAGTTCAGCTCAATTTGATTAAAAGCATAAGGCCTACTGAAACACTCTCAAGTCCGTTTACTAGCTCTCACAGTGTTGATTGAACCTTATTTTGTTAGTTGAAACCTATTTAGTTCAGCTCAATTTGATTAAAAGCATAAGGCCTACTGAAACACTCTCAAGTCCGTTTACTAGCTCTCACAGTGTTGATTGAACCTTATTTTGTTAGTTGAAACCTATTTAGTTCAGCTCAATTTGATTAAAAGCATAAGGCTTACTGAAACACTCTCAAGTCCGTTTACTAGCTCTCACAGTGTTGATTGAACCTTATTTTGTTAGTTGAAACCTATTTAGTTCAGCTCAATTTGATTAAAAGCATAAGGCCTACTGAAACACTCTCAAGTCCGTTTACTAACTCTCACAGTGTTGATTGAACCTTATTTTGTTAGTTGAAACCTATTTAGTTCAGCTCAATTTGATTAAACGCATAAGGCCTACTGAAACTACTCTCAAGTCCGTTTACTAGCTCTCACAGTGTTGATTGAACCTTATTTTGTTAGTTGAAACCTATTTAGTTCAGCTCAATTTGATTAAAAGCATAAGGCTTACTGAAACACTCTCAAGTCCGTTTACTAGCTCTCACAGTGTTGATTGAACCTTATTTTGTTAGTTGAAACCTATTTAGTTCAGCTCAATTTGATTAAAAGCATAAGGCTTACTGAAACACTCTCAAGTCCGTTACTAGCTCTCTGTTGATGGAACCTTATTTTGTTAGTTGAAACCTATTTAGTTCAGCTCAATTTGATTAAAAGCATAAGGGTTACTGAAACACTCTCAAGTCCGTTTACTAGCTCTCACAGTGTTGATTGAACCTTATTTTGTTAGTTGAAACCTATTTAGTTCAGCTCAATTTGATTAAAAGCATAAGGCCTACTGAAACACTCTCAAGTCCGTTTACTACCTCTCACAGTGTTGATTGAACCTTATTTTGTTAGTTGAAACCTATTTAGTTCAGCTCAATTTGATTAAAAGCATAAGGCTTACTGAAACACTCTTGAGTCCGTTTCCTGGCTCAAACCTGTGACCTTCTGGTTGCTAGGCGAACACCATATTACCTATTTTATTGAAAGATAAACCAAAACATTTATCCTATTGTCCAGGTTGCTGAACGAGACCAAGGGTTCCCTGCTAGATGACGAGCAGCTGGTGAACACGCTGCAGGCCTCCAAGGTGACATCCCAGGAGGTCTCGGAGCAGCTACAGATCTCAGAGCAGACGGAGGTCAAAATTGACGCTGCCAGAGAGGTAGGTATTTAACAGTGGTTTTTTTTCAAATACGGGGCCGAATACCATTCCCAATGGAAAAAAGTATATATTTTTCCCAAATTAGATTTAATAATTGCCAAATGAAGGTCCCCTCCCAAAAAAAACAACAAAAAATAAAAAAAATAATTTAGATTTCAATATTCAGTTCATCTCCCATCCAGCTCTATAAGCGGTACCTTGGTAAATATAGTTACACTTTTATTCTCACTTCTTTTGAAGCATTTGTAAGCAAAACAACAACATCAATAACTTTCCAATTTAAGTAAAAATACGATTTTTCCCAAATCAAAGGCCACATTTCCAAAATGTGAAAAAAAAGACTATGCCTTGCTGTGGGAAAATGTGGGAAAAAACACTGTTTCACAGTAATCTTAGCCGTGGGAAAATGGGGCACAATACATGTGTGTATTATGTTGTCTCAGATGAGCCAGAGCAGTCGGGAAACATTTATGGAATGCCTTGTTTAAAGGAAGTCTTTTCTTAGCAAAAGTAAAGTCTAGATTAACCAGAGACTTAAGGACTTCTATGAATGGTTAAAGTTTTCCATTTGAATAAAAATAAAAGCCCAGGTCTTCAAAACGATTAAGCTGCGCTCTTGGTAAACCAGGCTGAATGTATGTGTAAAAAATGTTGTCCAAAATAAGCATGTGCAGTCAGCACAGGTTTATCAAATAGAAAACTTCCCCCCTTAGCTGGAATTTCACTAAGATGAGACTTCCTTGAAACAAAAAATACAATACAAGTGAAAAGTGTTTTCCCTGATTAGCCTGTGTGGACTGCATAGGCTTGCCTGTGACAAAACTTTTACTTGGCTAGGCACATGCATTAAACCCTGTTTTCGCAGAGCAAGGTTCAAATTGAACACATAAAGTTTAAATTCAAAACCTCTTCACCGTTGTCAAATGTCAACTTAATCTCTATTTATGCCCTTTCAGGGATACCGACCGGCAGCTGAGAGGGCCTCCATCCTGTTCTTTGTGCTCAACGACATGGGTCGCATAGACCCCATGTACCAGTTCTCTCTGGACTCGTACATAGATCAGTTCAAGCTATCCATTGACAAGTCGCCCCGCAGCGCAAAGTTGGAGGAGAGAATCGTGAACCTCAACGATCACCACACCTACGCCATCTACAGGTGAGATTTCTTGGTGGAACTCCTTAAATTTGGTTAGTTAGTGGTTGTGTTTTTTTTTCAATTTATTAATACAGAATTTTCCAAACTTTTATTGGCATTGGCATATACGACAGTTTTTGTAATTTAAATTTTAAAATTACTCCAGATTTCAAAGCATTTGTTTGTATTTGGGATGTTCAAAGATGTAAATTATAAACTATTGATTTTATGAGACTTAAGAAAACATCTGAACATGATTTGTGTTGATGCATTCAAGTTATATATGAAAGATGCTTTAAACCAGTTCTCGTATGATTACAATTACAGGTTCATCTGTCGTGGACTTTTTGAGCGCCACAAGCTGCTGTTCTCGTTCCAAATGTGCGCAAAGATTCTCGAGCACGCTGGCAAGCTCAACATGGACGAATACAACTTCTTCCTCCGTGGCGGAGTGGTGAGTACTCGAGTCGTACAATTGGGTAGAACTCGTCAATTAAGTCTAGCGCTTCAAAAACTCCTAGGTGGAGTGTTGAAACTCAAGTCTAACAAATGGATAGAACTTGTCAATAGAGTCTGGTAATTGAAAAACTCCATAGTTGAAAGGTTGGTGAGACTTAAGGCTAACATGTAGGTAGAACCATTTAATAGAGTCAAGCACTTCAATCTTGAATCTTCAACAAATATTCTACAAATGTTTGTTGACATAAAATCACACCAGACACTTCAAAGTTACAGAGTTAGTGCCCATTGATTATTTTGTCTTCAAAATTACCAAAGTTATGGTTCTTGGACCAGGAAATGGACTAGAGAGCATTTCAATAAGCCTAGAGCTTTTGATGCAATAGAGCTAAAATTAATAGGTTTTAAATCATTAATTAATGATGGGGGTATAAAACTGACCGTGACCTTGCTTGATTTTTTCTCAGGTTATTGACAGGGAGAATCAGATGGACAACCCATGCTCGGGCTGGCTGTCGGACGTTGCCTGGGACAACATCACGGAGCTGGAGAAGCTGACCAACTTCCACGGGATCATCACGTCGTTCGAGCAGTACCCCCGTGACTGGAACATCTGGTACACGGCCAATGAGCCTGAGAACACAGCCCTGCCAGGTGAGACTGAGATAGGTGTTGTTGTTGTGTTAACCCTTTACCACTTAGATACGTCTATGATGCATTTGTAGTCCTTACAAAAGTTAAATTTGATTTAAGACCTTTATACTAAATTCAAGTTTTAAAGGCTTCATTTCCAATCCTTTGGTACTGCATGATTAGCAGCAAACAGCATAAAACCTGAACAGACTGCGAGTTACTCACAGGCTGTTCTGGTTTTATGCTGTTTGCAAATAGCCTATTATCAAGAGGATTTGAATGAGCCTTAGGCTTTAAATGCAATTGAGCTGAAGTAAATAGGCTAAAACTAAACTAATGGAATTATCAATTTGTGGTTCAGGTGAATGGGACAATGCGTGCAACGAGCTGCAGAAGATGCTTATCATCCGTTCCCTGAGACCTGACCGCGTCTCGTTCTGCGCCACCTCTTTCATCACCAACAATCTGGGCTCGAGATTCGTGGAGCCGCCCGTGCTCGACATGCAGCATGTGGTCGGGGACTCGAGTACCAAGACGCCGCTCATCTTTGTGCTCTCACCCGGGGTGGTAAGTGTCAAGTTTGTACCGTCGTTTTTTAACATTCTAAATTTTAGCCACCCTCTTTTTTTATCCATCAATATGGATTAACTTTGTTTGCTTATTCATATTTATGCCACAATATATACTCACTTTAATTGTATGCACCACATTCTGGGAAAAAGGGGCTTAATGCATAAGTGTTAACTGTAATACCAGATTAGTCTGTGCAGTCTGCACAGACTAATCAGGGACAACACTTTCTATCTAGACTTGATTTTGGTTTAGAAGAGACATCTTTCAAAAAATGACATTGAAGCAGAAAGTGCCATCCCTTATTAGCCTATGCTGACTTTTTGGGACGACACTTAATGCACAAAAGTCTTACATGCATTACCGGTAAGTCTTGTTTTACCAGAGTTTGGCTCATTTATTAACTTTGTTTGTTTATCAATATGTATGCCACTATTTATACTACATGTAATGATAATAATTATTCTCTATTTATTCTTACAAACCTACATTTAATAACAATATTTATTCTCTGATAATTCTTTGGACTCTACATTTAATAATAATGTTTATTTGCTTTTTATTCTTAGGACCCAACCAGTGGGTTGTTACAGCTGGCAGAGCAGAGTGGTATGGCCCAGAGGTTTCACGCGCTGTCACTGGGTCAAGGTCAGGCGCCCATTGCCACAAGAATGATCAAGGAAGGTGTGAGAGAGGTCAGTACAGGGTGAATTAGGGGCTCTAAACTAGGGCAGGTCAGGCGCCCAAAGCCACGAGAATAATTAAGGAAGGTGTGTGAGAGGTCAGTACAGGTGAAATTAGGGTCTCTAAACTAGGGCAGGTCAGGCACCCATAGCCATGAGAATAATCAAGGAGGGTGTGAGAGGTCAGCACAGGTGAAATTTAGGGCTCTAAACTAGGGCAGGTCAGGGACCCATTGCCAAAAAAATGTTCAAGGAAGGTGTGAGAGAGGTCAGTACAGGTGAAATTAGGGGCTCTAAACTAGGGCAGGTCAGGGGCCCATTGCAAAAAGAAGTATCAAGGAGGGTGTGAGAGAGGTCAGCACAGTTGAAAATAGGGGCTCTAAACTAGGGCAGGTCAGGCACCCATAGCCTATAGAATGATCAAGGAGGGTGTGAGAGAGGTCAGTACAGATGCAATTAGGGGCTCAAAACAAGGGCAGGTTAGGCACCCATAGCCATGAGAATGATCAACGAGGGGGTAAGAGAGTTCAGTACAGGTGAAATAAGTACAGGCCATATAAATGTAACACTTATTTTCCCTTTTCTCTCCTGCAGGGTAACTGGGAATTCCTGGCCAACTGCCACCTGTCCCTCAGCTGGCCATATAAATGTAACACTTACTTTCTGTCTCTCATGCAGGGTAACTGGGTATTCCTTGCCAACTGCCACCTGTCCCTCAGCTGTCCATATAAATGTAACACTTATTACCACAGGGTAACTGGGTATTCCTGGCCAACTGCCACCTGTCCCTCAGCTGTCCATATAAATGTAACACTTATTTTCTCTCTCTCTCTCACCTGCAGGGTAACTGGGTATTCCTGGCCAACTGTCACCTGTCCCTCAGCTGGCCATATTAATGTAACACTTATTTTCCCTCTCTCTCCTGCAGGGTAACTGGGTATTCCTTGCCAACTGCCACCTGTCCCTCAGCTGGATGCCTCAGCTGGACAAGCTGGTAGAACAGCTGCAGGTGGAGGAACCTCACCCGGAGTTCAGGCTCTGGCTCAGCTCTAGTCCACACCCGGAGTTCCCCATTGCCATTCTGCAGACTGGCATCAAGATGACCACGGAGCCACCTAAGGTATGCATAACCCTTTACCACTTAGATACATATTTTGACATGTTTGTAGTGCCTTTGAAAGTTACATCTAATTCAAGACCATTCTTACAAGATCCAAGTTTTAAAGGTTTCAGTTCCAACCCTTAGTTACTGATGAGCAGCAAACAGCATGAAACCTGAACAGACTTCGAGTTACTCGCAGGCTGTTCTGGTTTTATGCTGTTTGCACATAGCCATTTTAACTTTGCTTCTGAGTGGGAAAGGGGGTTATTTCATATCAAAGGTGGCTTAGTTGTATTGGATTATTTGTTACACGTTTTTTTACGTTCTTACCCTGTGTGATACGGGGTAATTAAATGTAAATTGGGCCATAGGGAAGCTCGATCTCTATATAAGCCACATTCTGGGAAAATGGGGCTTAATGCATGTGCACAGGCTTATCAGGTAGGACACTTTCTTCATAAAATCAAATTTTGCTTAGAAAAGGCTTCCTTTAAACGGAAGATACTTTATTCATAAAATGGTTTATTTGCTAAGAACAGACTTCCTTTAAACATAAGATACAATAAAAGCAGAATGCACAAGCTAATCTTTTATACTGCATTGGGAAATTTGCATTTTTTACCCAATCGGGAGAGTGCCGTTTTCTGGTACTTTATACAGAAGGAAAACAAATTGCTGATCAAACCATAGTTTTACCTTATTCACATCACTTGCAGGGCTTGAAGGCCAACCTCAAGCGTCTCTACAACCTGATCACAGAGCAGCAGTTCAGCCGATGCCACAAGCAGGACAAGTACAAAAAGCTGCTCTTCGCGCTCTGTTACTTCCACTCCGTGCTGCTTGAGAGGAAGAAGTTCCTCATGCTGGGCTGGAACATAGCCTACGAGTTCAACGATTCAGATTTTGAGGTCAGTGAAGTTTCTTTTGACGATGTTTGGTTTGGAAATGTGATTACGATGTTTGTGAATTGAGTTATGAAGTAGGCCAAGAGAGAAAGTTGTTGGTATGTTAGGATGAAGGTACAATACAGTGGAAGATTTGGCAATCCTTGATAAAAAATTTCATTTGTCAAAATCAACGCAAAGTATTAACACGTGCTAAAGAAATAAGCCTTAATAGCAAATTCACACCTACAAAAAAGGGAAACCTGAACCATGGTTAAGTTAACTGACAACTTAAGTTTTGAACCAGTGGGTCAAGAAATCAAGCTGAAGATACATTACTATCATTATGCTTACAGGTAACAGAGAACCTGCTGAGTATCAACCTAGATGATTAAAATGAAATATGGGCTCCATAAAGCAAAATTATATGAGGCTTATATGGAAAAATATTAAAACTTGTTTTAAATGCATGTGCATATAATGTTGTCCCAGATTAGCCTGTGCATTCTACACTGGCTAATCAGGTATGACAGTTTTCGCCTGACCTGTATTTTTGCTACGAAGATGCTTCCTTAAAAGAAAAATACCACAAAAATAGAAACTGTCATCCCTGTTGAGCCTGCGCTGAGACAGCACTGGCTAATCTCAGACAACATTTTACACACATGCATTAACCCAGTTTTTCTAAGGCAAGGCTCAAATACTTTCATTCGTATGAACATTTATCCCAGAAACAACTTAGCTTTTACTCCAGAGTTCTAGCATAATTAAACATAAAAAATACCAAGTACAAACTGGCCTTGGTCATGTGAGCTTAAAAACTAGGTCATTAGGTCAATACAAGCGTTATTTCTACAGGTATCAGAGAACCTGCTGAGTATCTACCTGGACGACTATGACGAGAGCCCGTGGGATGCACTCAAGTATCTGATAGCGGGAATCAACTACGGAGGTCACGTGACTGACGAGTGGGACAGAAGGCTCCTCATGACCTACATAGCAGACTTTTTCAACGACAACTCCATCAACACTCCTTTCTTCCAGTAGGTGTTTGCAGTACTTAAGCGTGGCCTAAATGGAAGGGCGCCCTGCCCTTACTAAGCTCCGCCCTGCCCTTTTATTCCAAAAAAAATTATTATTTTTTATGGTAGACATGTTATAATTTATTAATCTCGTATTACACTTATATTTATTTATTACTCATTGTAGACATTTTATTTTCATGGATTAATAATAATGGAAATAATATATTCTAACGATTATTTTTAATATGAAAATGAATATCCAATAGGCATTCCGGATACGACTGCGCGCTCGGAAGTGCTTTTTGACATAATACTGCGCACCGAAAAGTGCCCTTTTGACAAAATAGCCCCCCCCCCCCTGCCATTTTCAAATCCTAGCTGGAAAACTGTTTGTGTATGCTGGTAGTAAGTAAACGCAACATGTTTATCAGAGGCTTGAAATCATGTATGAAAGCATTTCGTGCCTATGTAGTCATTAAAAGTATGAAGTAACAAAATCAGTAAAATAAAAAAAGGAAAATACAACTTTTAAGGTGAATATTTTCAACCATTTGATATGATATGACAAACATTTGTTTAACTTTTACCTTTTTTGACTAGGCTTTTCTTGTGTAAAAGATGACCAGGTTTTGTAAACCCTTAATGGGTTGCATTTGGCAAACCCCTTAAGGTTTGGGTTTTGGAAACCCTTGTAAGTTGCATTTTGGGTTGGGTTTGCCAAACTCTTGTTTGGGTGTGCTAAACTCCTAGTGGGTTGGTTTTGCCAAACATTGTTTAAAGAAGCTTAAGTTGAATAAGCACTGGATGAAAAACCCTAGTTTAGAGTTTACATCAATTATATATATCAGAAAAGTTATCCCTTTCATTCATTGATTTATTTCATTTTATTTATTTTATTTTATTTTTCTTTAGGCTGTCAACACTTGTGACATACTACATTCCTAAAGACGGCCCCCTCTCGTCCTACAAGGAATATGTGAGCATGTTGCCAAACATTGACCACCCTGAGGCCTTTGGGCAGCATCCCAACGCAGATATCCAATCTCAGATCCAGGAAACACGACTCATGTTCGACACGCTTCTCTCCCTTCAACCTCAGATCTCATCTGTTGCTGGCGAGTCCAGGGAAGATAAGGTACATATTGTGGAAATTTACATGATTTGTCGTCAGTATTGTATTTTTTAAACTGCGAAAATTAATGCTGACAAAAATAAATGGTTTCACAGCAGTTTTGCTGAAGGAATAAGGAAAATATGTACATTATGTGTATAGTTGTTACATCATAAGTGTTATTTATTTTTGAATAAATTTAATTAAACTGGTCAAAGGTAGTTTAACTGGCCATCTATGTTTTTTGTCAATGGTTTTCAAGTGCCTGTTTTGTGTCAACATTTGCTATAAACATGCACAATTTTGTCTCTTGTATGAAATACATATAAGCTTTGCTCTGGGGAAACATGGCTTATTGCATGTGCATAAAGTGTCATCCCAGATTAGCCTGTGCAGTTTGCACAGGCTAATCAGGGACAAAACTTTCTGCCTCAACTGTTTTTTTTCTAAAGAAGAGCCTACCTTTAAATGAAAAATACAATAAAAGCAGAAAGTTTTGTCCCTGACGTCACAGGCTAATCTGGGACGACACTTTGTGCACGTGCATTAAGCCCAGTTTTCCCAGAGACCCGCTCATGTGTACAAATAAGGTTATATTTAACTCCAATTGTCAGAACCCATATTCACATGAATGCCTATTTTCATATAGGTGCTGGAACTGTCTGCAAACATCTACAAACAGATTCCGGAGAACATCGACTATGACAACACAGTTAAGATTCTCTCCATTGATCCATCACCGATCAATGTCGTACTTCTACAGGAGGTAGTTAGAAATTTATATATAAGTCTAAAATAAAAAAAAAGACAAACAAAGTCTTTTGAATTGTAATATTTTGATAACTGGTACATAAATTTAATTTTTAGGTAAATTTTGCTTTTGTCAATCCATGCAAGAACCTCGGAACTTGGACATTTCTGACAATATTTTTTGAGGTCTGATATCATTTCTGAGTGTCAGAAAAAAGAAATGTGGTTTGAAACAATAAAGAAACTTCAAATCTGTAAAAACTATTGACTGGTATATGTTTACTTTACTTCAATAGATGGTTTCACAATAAAAAAATAGAAAGGTTTATTATCAACCAGTCAAGTGAACTTGCTATCTGTGCTGGTGACATTACAATCTTATTGTGCTATTCTCAGAACCAAAACAAGCAACATTATCTCGCAATAGTTATTGATCATAAAATGCAAGCTCATAAAAAGCAGTCATGTCTTGTGAAATCAGGTCAAAATGCATGTCTGTAGAGTGTCATCCCACATTAACAAGTGCATTCTTCACCAGGGTGGTTTTGCTAACAGTGGATTTGTCTTTAGAAGAGACTTTCTTAGAACAGTAGATAGCATAAACGTGCGAAGTGTCATCTTAGATTAGGCTGCGCAGACTATGCCATTCTCTTTCAAAATGCACAAATAAATACAGGAAAACAACTAAGACAATATAAGTAGACAGTGCCATAAAACTTCAAATTTAAACACATCAATTATATACATTCTAGAATCACATCAAATTTGATGTTTGTTTCAGATCCAGCAGTATATTGTGCACTCAAACATTCATCACTACAACATACAACACTTTCACTTTCTCAAGTCATAACATTTTAAAAATTAACGCCCCATACTTGTGCTAGTGCTACAAAAAATTTCACTACAAAGCTAGTCATATTTCCCCAACATTTCAGATCCAGCGCTACAACGCGCTACTTGTGGAGATACGCAAGTCCCTGAAGGACCTTGACATGGGTATCCAGGGCTTGGTTGTCATGACGGTGGAACTCGAGAGCATCTTCATCTGTATCTACGACGGCCGTGTGCCACCCTCATGGCTCAAGGTGAGTGAAGCTGTGATTGTGTCATGACTTTATCTTTGAACTGCAGCCATTCTGGGCCATGTAACTGAATCAAATTCCTTATTGGCGTAAATTTGTAAATTATAATAAAATTACATGATAGAAGATTGCTTCTATTTCCTAGTGTTATATACCTGACTTAAGAAAAATATCTCGCATTGTGAATATTAAGTCTACGGGTTATATCCTTGGCTCGAGCCTGGGAGAACCATCGAAACCAAATTAACTGAATTCCCATTTCTAACTATTCCTTTTCCAATAATTGCAGGCACTTCTTGTTGGTATAGTCCGCATTTCTCACTATGCAGATAACCTATTTCACTATTCTGGTTGCCAGGCATTGTTAATTAATTTATAGTCCCCATTTCTTATTGATGCGTTTCCCCAGTTGAGGCGTTTGTAAATGCTGAATGGCCCAATTGTCTCCCTATACCGGTTCCACATTTCTCACTATATTGCTTTCCTATTGTCGCACTATACCGGTTACCCATTTCTCACTTTATTTGTTTCCAATAGTCTAACTATACCGGTTCCCCATTTCTCGCTATATTGATTTCCCATTGTCTAACTATACCGGTTCCCCATTTATCACTATATTGATTTCCAATTGTCTAACTATACCGGTTCCCCATTTCTCACTATATTGGTTTCCCATTGTCCAACTATACCGCTTCCCCACTTTTCACTATACCGGTTCCCCTATTTCAGGCCTACCCATCCCTAAAGCCCCTGGCAGCCTGGACCCGAGACCTTGTGCAGCGTCTAGACCAGCTTGAGAAGTGGGCGACCACAGCCCACCCGCCGAATATCTTCTGGATGTCAGGGTTCACGTTCCCGACAGGTTTCCTGACTGCAGTCCTACAGTTGTCTGCCCGTCTCAACAACGTCTCTATCGATAGCCTCTCTTGGGAGTTCAGCGTGATGACGGTGGATGATACGAATATCACTGGACCCCCGAAGGTGAGATACTGGGGCTTGTGTCATGAAAGATCTCAATGCGTGTTTCAGTTTAACCCTTTCCCACTTAGATACGTATTTTCAGGTATTTGCAGTCCCTTAGAAAGTTATATTTAATTTAAGACCTTTCTTTCTAGATTAAAGTTTTTAAGGATTCATCTCCAAACCTTAGATACTGATGAGCAGCAAACAGCATTAAACCTGAACAGACTGAGAGTTACTCGCAGGTTGTTCTGGTTTTATGCTGTTTGCAAATAGAAATCTTCACTTTGCTTCTAAGTGGGAAAGGTTTAGGAGCAGAAGGACCATATAAATGTTGTTCCCTTAAACATAATGTATCATCTAGAATGGTGAAATGTTTAGGACAAATTTGGAGTCTATATTATAGCTCTCCATTATCCTAGATTTGATTATATCCTTACATTTGTGTGAAAATCTATTTTAAAAAATCCATTTTCCTGTCTGCATGAGGTAATAAATAATTTATGCATGGCAGCTTTTCAGATTATGGGCAGTAAGTTGTGTTTTTCTTGATATTTGGGCATTTTCAACACTTTTTCATAAGTGATGTCCAGGGTAATTTGGTTTATCGAAGTGTTGTGCAATTATTTGTAGCAGCCGATGACAACTGCACTCCTTGAATCCGATGTACGGGGAGAGCGGCAATATAAATGATTGCGTGACTAATTCCCAAATTATATGGAAATAAAAACCATCAATCCTCTGATTTATTATCTTGGCCTTATCAACTTAGCTTACCAATCTCACATAGGGGAAATAAGTAACATGAAATGGTAAAATCATTGTTTTCTGGTTAATAAATTTTGGCACATATTCATTATGTTTTTCTTGCAACATCATTTTCTTTTTGAATTTAATACTCAATGGTTAGTATATTTAAAAAGTATTTATGTAAGCTTGATGGCATTGAAACCCGAAAGCTTATTGAAAAGCTCTTGAGTTCATTTCCTGGGTAGAACCAGTACTTGGTGTCTTTGGAGGATAAAAAAAATGTTCCCACGGTGGGGATCAAACCCGTTGCCTCCCTGTTTGCTAGAGGGACACCATACCCACTTTGCAACTCTGGTAACCCAATGGTTAGGACAAACACACACAAACACCAACAAACTTCTTTTTGTTTCTACAGGATGGTGTATACATCAAGGGGTTGTTCCTGCAAGGCGCTGGGTGGGACAAGAAGAATCAGTGTCTGATAGAGGCTACACCCATGCAGCTTGTCTGTCAGATCCCCACGATACACTTCAAGCCAGTCGAGAACAAGAAGAAGGTCACCAAAGGTGGGTATCCTGCCTTGTCATTTTTTATTATGATTTAGTTCTTAGTTTTGTATCCAGTAGGGATAATAGTAAATTGACACAGAACAAGTTTCACTCTTTCTTGATATATTTCGCCTTAATCGACTTTTTCAATGCTTTTAGTAACTATATATAGAAACCTATGAGAACAGCTTTTGTACTCTGCAGGCTACAAATCAGTAAATCAAAATGAATGTGCTAAAAACCTGTGAGAACAACTTTTGTACTCTGCAGGCTACAAATCAGTAAAAAATCAAAATTAATGCCCTAGGCTTGTTAAGCGATAAATTGATGGCAAAAAAAAATCTGATTTAAACACAAAATAGTGAAAACATGAGAAAAAAACAAACTTTCCAGCACTTCTTGAGGGTTTTTGGTTAAAGTCACGATACTTAAATAGGAGGACTGATACTGTGAAAAATAGGGCTACTAGCAGGCATAAAATCATAAATCTTTTAGCGATAAAAGGTGTGTTAAAAAATAATTGATACTAATCCTATTTTACTGACACCTCTAATTCCAGGAATCTACACATGCCCATGCTACTATTTCCCCAACCGCACAGGAAGTATGGGTAGACCCTCGTTCATTGTTGCCACGGAATTGAAGAGCGGAGATAAGTCCCCTGACCATTGGGCAAAGAGGGGAACCGCTCTGCTGATGAGTCTTGACTACTAGAACCTGCAGACTTTTATTTTCACCTGTGGTCTTTTGATTCCACCTGTGGACTTTTACTTCACCCAAGGACTTTTGATCCACCTGTGGAATTTTACTTCAACGGTGGAATTTTGTTTGTTTGCTGACAAAGAATTAGCCATTGAATTGTCATTAACAAAGTCTACTCGCAGACCTTGAATCAATCTGTGGATTGTGAATATGTGTGCTGATTTTTAATCAAACTGTTATTATATTTGTGAGCTCTCAGCTCTGTGTGTGTACTTGAAGCTGTGAAAATATTACATTTCTGAAAGGAATTAAAATGGGGTATAATAATTTAACTGCAGACTTTGAATTCAGTTATAAAGTTTTTGGATCATTGTTGAAACTGTGAAACTATGAAACTTATACCTTTGTGCCATCTAATACCATGCAGACTTTTTGAAGTGGCATTCTGTATATAACATGCACATTTTCAATGACAGTATCCGGGAGAAGGTTTACAAATGTAACATGAACATCTGAATAATATTTTAATTAAACATTGGACAATGATTTAACTTTTATCATTTGAAGATGTGCATTTCGGCTCTGTGCATCACATAATGGAGTAATGTGTAGAAATCAACTTTAAATTTGGACTAAAATTATGAATGAAATAGTTGTGGATTATGTTTTGATGTTTTATTGAAAATAGTTGACCATAGTTTGTTATTGATTTGTGTTGCTTTATATGCTGGTTTGTAAATTGGTTTTTGATGTTGGTGTTGATTGAACTACGATTCATCAAGTTGTCTGTCTGTTTTTGTGAACATAATTTGACCTTTAAAGTCATTGATCAACAGCGCATTCTAAGGGAAATGTTAGCATTGCATACAATTTTAAGTCTTTTTCTTCTTTTATTTTGCAAAGATTTTATTCAGTGTTATTCAGTGCGTTTAATGAGCATGTTGCTTGAAGTTTTATTAACAAGTTTGCCAGCATCTGATTAATTATATGTTGATCTTGTACAATACTGTCTAAAGTTTCCGTACAATAAGATGATATATCTTGACACAAACTAAGAGTAAATGTTTCCGTCCAACATAATATTCTATTTATTTACGTGCCAGATGTATTTATTAGTATGAAATTATACATATTGTTTTGTTTAAGAAATAAATAACATCAATATAATTGTTTTGTGTATTTTTTTATGTGCCATAAGGGTCAGTCCCATTTTAGTCAGTTATTTACCCAATTATTAAACTTTTAAATTTGTATTGATGAATATAATTTACAAGTTTCCTTAAATATGTCTAAAATGAATAGAAGCCATAAAGGCCCAGGGAAAGTCTATGGTTTTTTAACCCTTTCCACGAAAGTTTTCCACTCAGAGGCAAAGTAAAAATGGCTATGTGCAAACAGCATAAAACTCGCAGTCTGTTAAGGTTTTATGCTGTTTGCTGCTCATCGGTATCTAAGGGTTTGAAATGAAGCCTTTAAAAGTTTAATGTAGGAATAAAGGTCTTGAATAAAATTTAACTTTCAAAGGGATTACAAATGTGTCACAATACGCTTCAAGTGGTAAAGGGTTAAATAGAAACATTCATAAAGCCATAATTTGATGCACAATAACTATTTGACATCAGTAATGTTGGTAATATTTATGATTACATTAATTAATAATTATATACTTGGACATATTACAGATCAGCACTGATATCCATTAAAAAAGCACAGGACATGTTACTGATGTGGGCTGCATTCATAAAGTAATAACTAGTCATATGTCAGATCTGGGTACTCAAAAGAGCTTCGATAAGCCTCTGGCTTTCGATGCCAAAATAAAAAGGTTAATACTCAATCCTGGTACATTTTTAGCTTGAATTTTCAAAGAAAAATGAGGGATGTACTACTCGGCCCGGCGTCGCCGTTGACATCGGCGTTGGTTAAAGTTTTTTATAAACTCAAGTAAGCCTTATACTGGTTGACAACGTGTTATAGCGACTTACAGCGCCTTATACTGGTTGACAACGTGTTGTAGCGACTGTCAGCGCGTTATACTGGTTGATAACGTGTTATAGCGACTGACAGCGCCTTATACTGGTTGACAGCGTGCTATAGCAACTGACAACGCCTTATACTGGTTGACAACGTGTTATAGCGACTGACAACGCCTTATACTGGTTGACAACGTGTTATAGCGACTTACAACGCCTTATACTGGTTGACAACGTGTTATAGCGACTGACAACGCCTTATACTGGTTGACAACGTGTTATAGCGACTGACAGCGTCTAATACTGGTTGACAACGTGTAATAGCGACTGACAGCGCCTTATACTGGTTGACAACGTGTTATAGCGACTGACAGCGCCTTATACTGGTTGACAGCGTGTTATAAAGACTGACAGCGCCTTATACTGGTTGACAACGTGTTTTAGCGACTGACAACGCCTTATACTAGTTGACAACGTGTTATAGCGACTGACAGCGCCTTATACTGATTGACAACGTGTTATAAAGACTGACAGCGCCTTATACTGGTTGACAACGTGTTATAGCGACTGACACCGCCTTATACTGGTTGACAACGTGTTATAGCGACTGAAAACGCCTAATACTGGTTGACAACGTGTTATAGCGACTGACAGCGCCTTATACTGGTTGACAAAGTGTTATAGCGACTGACAACGCCTTATACTGGTTGACAACGTGTTATAGCGACTGACAGCGCCTTATACTGGTTGACAACGTGTTATAAAGACTGACAACGCCTTATACTGGTTGACAACGTGTTATAGCGACTGACAACGCCTTATACTGGTTGACAACGTGTTATAAAGAATGACAGCGCATTATACTGGTTGACAGCGTGTTATAGCGACTGAAAACGCCTTATACTGGTTGACAACGTGTTATAGCGACTGACATCGTCTTATACTGGTTGACAACGTGTTATAGCGACTGACAGCGCCTTACACTGGTTGACAACGTGTTATAGCGACTGACAACGCCTTATACTGGTTGACAGTGTGCTATAGCAACTGACAATGCCTTATACTGGTTGACAACGTGTTATAGCGACTGACAACGCCTTATACTGGTTGACAACGTGTTATAGCGACTAACAACGCCTTATACTGGTTGACAACGTGTTGTAGCGACTGACAGCGCCTTATACTGGTTGATAACGTGTTATAGCGACTGACAGCGCCTTATACTGGTTGACAGCGTGCTATAGCAACTTGACAACGCCTTATACTGGTTGACAACGTGTTATAGCGACTGACAACGCCTTATACTGGTTGACAACGTGTTATAGCGACTAACAACGCCTTATACTGGTTGACAACGTGTTATAGCGACTGACAATGCCTTATACTGGTTGACAACGTGTTATAGCGACTGACAGCGTCTTATACTGGTTGACAACGTGTAATAGCGACTGACAGCGCCTTATACTGGTTGACAACGTGTTATAGCGACTGACAGCGCCTTATACTGGTTGACAGCGTGTTATAAAGACTGACAGCGCCTTATACTGGTTGACAACGTGTTATAGCGACTGACAACGCCTTATATTGATTGACAACGTGTTAAAGCGACTGACAGCGCCTTATACTGGTTGACAACGTGTTATAAAGACTGACAGCGCCTTAAACTGGTTGACAACGTGTTATAGCGACTGACACCGCCTTATACTGGTTGACAACGTGTTATAGCGACTGAAAACGCCTAATACTGGTTGACAACGTGTTATAGCGACTGACAGCGCCTTATACTGGTTGACAAAGTGTTATAGCGACTGACAACGCCTTATACTGGTTGACAACGTGTTATAGCGACTGACAACGCCTTATACTGGTTGACAACGTGTTATAAAGACTGACAACGCCTTATACTGGATGACAACGTGTTATAGCGACTGACAACGCCTTATACTGGTTGACAACGTGTTATAAAGAATGACAGCGCCTTATACTGGTTGACAACGTGTTATAAAGACTGACAACGCCTTATACTGGTTGACAACGTGTTATAGCGACTGACAGCGTCTTATACTGGTTGACAACGTGTTAAAGCGACTGACAGCGCCTTACACTGGTTGACAACGTGTTATAGCGACTGACAACGCCTTATACTGGTTGACAACGTGTTATAGCGACTGACAACGCCTTATACTAGTTGACGACGTGTTATAGCGACTGACAGCGCCTTATTTTGGTTGACAACGTGTTATAAAGACTGACAACGCCTTATACTGGTTGACAACGTGTTATAGCGACTGACACCGCCTTATACTGGTTGACAACGTGTTATAAAGACTGACAGCGCATTATACTGGTTGACAACGTGTTATAAAGACTGACAACGCCTTATACTGGTTGACAACGTGTTATAGCGACTGACAGCGCCTTATACTGGTTGACAACGTGTTATAGCGACTGACAGCGCCTTACACTGGTTGACAACGTGTTCTAGCGACTGACAACGCCTTATACTGGTTGACAACGTGTTATAGCGACTGACAACGCCTTATACTAGTTGACAACGTGTTATAGCGACTGACAACGCCTTGTACTAGTTGACAACGTGTTATAGCGACTTACAGCGCCTTATACTGGTTGACAACGTGTTATAGCGACTGACAGCGCCTTATACTGGTTGACAACGTGTTATAGCGACCTACAGCGCCTTATACTGGTTGACAACGTGTTATAAAGACTGACAGCGCCTTATACTGGTTGACAACGTGTTATAGCGACTGACAGTGCCTTATACTGGTTGACAACGTGCTATAAAGACTGACAGGGCCTTATACCGGTTGACAACGTGTTATAAAGACTGACAACGCCTTATACTGGTTGACAACGTGTTATAGCGACTGACAGCGTCTTATACTGGTTGACAACGTGTTAAAGCGACTGACAGCGCCTTACACTGGTTGACAACGTGTTATAGCGACTGACAACGCCTTATACTGGTTGACAACGTGTTATAGCGACTGACAACGCCTTATACTAGTTGACGACGTGTTATAGCGACTGACAGCGCCTTATTTTGGTTGACAACGTGTTATAAAGACTGACAACGCCTTATACTGGTTGACAACGTGTTATAGCGACTGACACCGCCTTATACTGGTTGACAACGTGTTATAAAGACTGACAGCGCATTATACTGGTTGACAACGTGTTATAAAGACTGACAACGCCTTATACTGGTTGACAACGTGTTATAGCGACTGACAGCGCCTTATACTGGTTGACAACGTGTTATAGCGACTGACAGCGCCTTACACTGGTTGACAACGTGTTCTAGCGACTGACAACGCCTTATACTGGTTGACAACGTGTTATAGCGACTGACAACGCCTTATACTAGTTGACAACGTGTTATAGCGACTGACAACGCCTTGTACTAGTTGACAACGTGTTATAGCGACTTACAGCGCCTTATACTGGTTGACAACGTGTTATAGCGACTGACAGCGCCTTATACTGGTTGACAACGTGTTATAGCGACCTACAGCGCCTTATACTGGTTGACAACGTGTTATAAAGACTGACAGCGCCTTATACTGGTTGACAACGTGTTATAGCGACTGACAGTGCCTTATACTGGTTGACAACGTGCTATAAAGACTGACAGGGCCTTATACCGGTTGACAACGTGTTATAGCGACTGACAGCGCCTTATACTGGTTGACAACGTGCTATAGCGACTGACAGCGCCTTATACTGGTTGACAACGTGTAATAGCGACTGATAACGCCTTATTCTAGTTGACAGCGTGTTATAGCGACTGACAACGCCTTATACTGGTTGACAACGTGTTATAGCGACTGACAGCGCCTTATACCGGTTGACAACGTGTTATAAAGACTGACAACGCCTTATACTGGTTGACAACTTGTTATAGCGACTGACAGCGCCTTATACTGGTTGACAACGTGTTATAGCGACTGACAGCGCCGAATAATGACTGACAACATTTTATAGCTACTGACAATGTCTAATAACGGCTGACCTCGTATTATAGCGACTGACAATGCCTTATAATGACTGACCACGTTTTATAGCGACTGCCAACGCACAATAATGGCTGACATCGTGTCATAGCAATTGACAACGCTTAATAATGGCTGAACACGTATTAAAGCGACTGACAACGCCTTATAATGACTGACCACGTATTATAGCGATTGACAACGCCCAAAATTGGCTGACAACGTGTCAAAGCGACTGACGATAACGATTGACAACGTGTAAGAGCGACTGAAAACGCCTTATAATGGCTGACAGCGATGAATGGCAACGCTTCATAACGACTGTCAACGCTTATAATTGCATTTTAAAATGTATGTAAGGCCCAGGAGCGTGTCCCAGCATTCATTCGTAATTCACTGTTTACAGTGACGAAACTTGGAACGAATTTTGAAGTATCATCTGAAAGTTATTACTGAAAGATCTTGTGCGGTGTGGGCAAAACCCGTTTTGGGGCAAAAACTCGCTTGTCCTCTATGGCGACCACCTACAAAGCTAACATACGTACGTATACGTACGTACGCCGGAAGTTGTGATTGGACCCGCCTTGGTGGTGAGCGCGTATAGCAACCACTGAGCTAACTAATAACGGCTTATAATGACTGAAAACGAGCATTTTGGTATCTACAGACATCTATTTTACCATACCTGGCGCTGAAATTTCGGCAATTGCCACAAGAAACACTGATTTTTAATTGATTAAGTTTATTTTACGAAATAGTGTACGAAATTTTCGTTGATTTTGAGTAGTAATGTTACTTTAAAAGGTTGCTGCATTCTTATCGAACGGCACCATTTAACATCAATAATTCTTTAACGGTTCAATATATCGGAAAAGTAGCACCGGAATCGGGTTCAGGTAGACAAAATCACATCGATTGGACTATCTGATTGTTTTATTTCACTGGATTTTAAGGTATACTGCATATTGAGCTTCTGTTAAAAGTGTGCTGCATTCTTATCGAATTTTACCAATTTAACTCAATAATTCTTTTTCGGATCAATATATCGGAAAATTAACAACGGATTCGGATTCAGCGAGTCAAATTCGTATGGATTTCACTATCTTATTGTTTGATTTCGATGGAGCGAACGAGAGAGCGAGCGAGCGTATTTCAATTGTGCACGTAAATGGGACGGTCTATGAAAAGGGTGCTTAATGCAAAATATGTTTTGATGATAACTTTTTTCTTTTTTTTTTTCATTTTTTTTTTCAAACTTTTAAACAACACTATAAACTGTTTATGTTTTATTTAAAAAAAAAAAATTTTTGTATTATGTGATACATATGTATTTTTTCTTTTTTTTTTTAAATGGATAACGTTTGAACGGCTTTAGATATTTTAAAATTTCCAACGAATTCGTGATCAGCGTGGTCATAGGCATATAGATTTAAACATCTGTTTGTTTAATTCTAAAGTATTTTTTTTTAACTTTCAAACAAGGTTATGGTTCAAATGATACGGACATAACATTCCGCATATATCGCTTCAATATCATGTTCTTAATTCTATCAAACAGTTTTGCATTATAAAAAAAACGTTAACACTGTAGTAAAGATACTAAATTACTCGCGTTATGCCAAAAATGAGTCTGGGATTGAACCCGGATCGCCTTGGTGAGAAGCGTGTATACCAACCACTGCGCTGAAAGGACATGCACATGCCTTTTTTTCCCATAGCGAGGCTCATTTTGTCTTTCAAATGAATTGTGCTGATGCAGTACTTACTGAACAGGATAAGCATTTCGTGACAGCTGAGATATAGATATAATAGGGTCGCATGAAAGGAAAACATGGCTTAATGCATGAGCGGTTTGCACAGAATAATCTGGGACGACGCTTTACGCACATGCATAAAGCCCGGTTTTCCCCATTATGCGACTCATATCTAATGCAGGTGTTTCGAGTTTTAAATAACTCGAAAAGCGAAATAGGTTCGCCGAACGGTGTGAATCTTGGCCTAATTTTCTACAGTGCGGCCGTTAGTTACGGACGAAGTTATCAGTGTGAACTTTGAAACATTGAAACATTGTTTGATGCTAAAATCGTTGATAATACACTGATCGATACACTGGACGAACAGTTTCGGTAGAAAACCTACTTTGGGTCCAACTGCAAAAAAATGACCGGCCAGGCAGTCTCAAACTGTATGCGGAGCTCAGCCTTAATAGTGACCAGTCAGACAGCCTCAATCTGTATGCGGAGCTCAGCCTTCGGCTTCGGTCAATATACAATGTGAGGCTGCTTGGCTGGTCGAGATTATAGTTCCCGATTCCCTAAAGGGCTCTCATAATTGAACGGCCAACGTGTACGGCATTTTTCCTGTCATGTCTTTACATCAGAGTGTGCAGGGCTAGTACTTGTATCAGGTAAAAGATGAATGTCTTATTCCGAACGTTGTAAATGGGTCGTGCAACTTTGAAGAAAATTGCCATAATGCTAGAGCCCTCGTGGTTTCGGCAGTGACATTTCGACAAAAACACAAACACAATACTGCTAAAAACGCGCCACAAACGTTATCTTTCAACGAAGCCCCCAATGACAGCACAAATGTTGCAGAACAAGCATACAGTAAAAAAAAACTCAAAAGGAAAGGGACGATCGCGAAATGGCTTTTCGTACAAGAGAAAGAGACCTCTTGATTAATAGGCACTACTTTTCACAATCACCACGTGCTGAAGGAGATATATGTACATGTATGTATATATGTCTGTGTGTTTTACCAAAATTTACATACTAAACGCACCATACGCGCATGCCCAGACACTAAGGCGTACGCTGCATGCCAATGGTGCAACTAGTACTCGCATTTTACTGCATATTGCATTTAACATACATTTATGCATTTTATGCACATTATGTCTCCTTTCAGTTACCAATAAGTAAACAGGCAACACTAACTCATGTTGGAACTACTTTCCATAATTGCTTCTTTTGTTTGGTACCCGGCAGAGATCCGAATGAAATTGAAATTAGAAATGAAAGTGAAAGTGGAACTTTAAGCAAAGGATTTTCACCTAGAAAAGCAGCCAATGGCAGCAACTGTTGCAACAAGAGCCTGTTGGCGTTTGCACGAAAATTGCGCACTTTCATCATTTGTGGAAAAAGATGTGATGTTTGAAGAAATTAAAGACGTGATACGGATACTCGACATTCATTTGTGCCGGTAAACGCCTTTCTCCCATCTTCTTCAATTGCTGGCATACTATAGTTTATCGCTGAAGGTCACCAATTATTGCCAACTATCAGCAAATACATGCTGTAGGTCACACATACTAAGCAAACATAAAAAAGACGACCATAGTGTGCGAAAAAATCATTAGCACAAACTCCCCTCGTAGTCGTACCCGCTGTAGCATTCGCTATTTTGACGGCGGGACCCAGGCTCTGCGAGGTGGGAACCAGACTGGACGAGTTTCTTGTGGGTAGTAAATTCTACTTTTCGCTACGGCGCGTTTTCCCGCGCATACAACAACAACAAGCATGGCGCCCATCAGGAACAGTTTCGATTACACAATGAATTTTTCACAATTAGCAGTCAGACTAGCGTTGTATCAATGTATAACGCACACCAACTTGTAAAATTAACATTTCGGGGCATACTTCTGCAAGGAATACTTGGTACGGTAACACGAAAATGGGAACATTTCAAAAATCTGAGCCCAGGAAATGAGGATTTTCCAACGTCTTTTTTTCAAATTCAAAAGTTGACGAAAGCCCAGTAAATTCTCTCATCCGCCGGCCTGATCAAGTGTGAGTGGGACAACCACCGTTACTACATCGAGCCCATCGCCTTCGACATGCAGCTAGTCCAGAGATACTGCATCGACGTTAAGGTACTGAGGTAAACAGGGTATTTTATGCAAACAGAATGCATCAAGCCAAATAGAAAGCCATTTATTTACATAAGCTGTATACTTCACTAAATTATCTTCATTGCTTACAAGACCTAAGGATTACTGAGAGTCCTTCCAGTCCTTCAGGTTGAACCAGTTCATGGTGTCTTGTGTTGAAAGTTGCTTGTGGGCAAGCTTGTGAAGCGACACAAACAGCATATCCACTTACCTTGATGGCTCTTTTATGCAAGGACATTGACCGCTCAGGCTAACCTGTCACAATCATTTACGCACATGCATTAAACCCGGTCTTCTCAAGACACTCTGGTACCAATTATACAAGTTAGTTGAGAAGACTTTAATGGTTACTGTTTCACAATCTAGAAATTACGACACTTCATTTATTTAAAATTTGCCTCAACAGTTTCTGCTCTTTTAGACAGCACTTTTCATCCAGTCCTCATCAATTTTGACTCTTTTGATTGCTTTTGATGTACTGGAGGCGTTTAAAAGAAGTATCCTCTAAAATTAATTTGGTCTAGGCAGAAAGCGTCATCCCTGATTAGCCTGTGCAGACTGCACAAGCTGATCTCGGATGACACTACGCAATAAATTTAGCCCTGTTTTCTCATTTATATCAAATTGAACCAAATATCTTGTTCCTCCCGGCAGGTGGTGCTTACATGATCTGTATCGGAGACAAGGAGATTGAGTACAACCCGGAGTTCCGGTTCTACATCAGGACCAAGCTGAGCAATCCGCACTACACGCCAGAGATCTCCACCAAGACCACCATAGTAAACTTTGCCGTGAAAGAGCAAGGTAAGCTGAGATTGTTAAGGGAAATAATTGTATTGTGCCATACTGTTTTGGCAATGGTTTACTTGCCGTAAATAAAGGACCACAAACCTGTGTATATTAGGAATGCAATACTGCTTGAGCAACTGGAGTTTCACTTCTTTAAAATTGGTAAAATACATATCTAAGTGGTAAAGTACCAGGGGTGTCAATTTTCCGGATTATTCCGGAAATCCGGATTTGAGCCGTCCATGGTTGATTTTGAGGTGAATGTAAATCGGATGAGTTTGTTTAAGGCGGGTGGGGGAAGGGACAACATTCTTTTAGTGCGGCATCATTTCAGAACGAATATTGTTATAGCATCGTCTGCATTCCGGACATTTGCGCTTGGTACCGATTTTATTAATTGATTTCTGATTGGTAAGCGGCTTGCACTGACTTGAGCAGTAACTGGCTAAGTAAAGAACTGCAAAATCATATTTTAAAACAATATGTTAATGAAATTATATATTGACTGCGTATTTGCTAGGTTACTGGTTACTGGTTTTCATTTTCTGCAGTCAAACGATATGCACATTTCATTTCATTTGCAAATGATGTATCGCGACATGTTTTCGGACAGTCGTTTTCGGATACGCTGGTTTGTCGATTTTAATATTATTTCGAAGTTCTTATTATCATTTGTTTAGAATGACAATTACACCTGCGGTGTTACGGATGGTTTGGTTTATAATATTTCGCATTGTACTTACCAGAAATTGCACCTAGAAAGACTATTAAAAAAAAGGACAATAAGCTAGGGCTCGGGGGGTTGGGCCCTCTCTTCCCTTTATCCTACGGCTTAATTTTCCGGATTTCAAATTTGGGACAATTGACACCCCTGAGTACGTATCTACCGGTAAGTGGTAAAATACGTACCTAAGTGGTAAAGGGTTGAGAAAAATATAAATTGTGCGAGGCTCAAGCTTTGAAGTATGTTTTAATTTACCTTTTTATTCACAGGGAAACATCTGATTTAAAGTTCCTTTTAGTATGCTATTGCAACAACTATTTAAACCAGAAAGTGTATGTTCGGCAGTTTTTACAATTTCGTACATTGTGCATAAACAGGCCTTAGAATCCTTGAACAAGAAGGACATGACTGAAATCAAATCGTATGCAAAACCCCCGACCCTTGTTGAAAAGGTCATGGAAGCGGTTATGATCTTGCGCGGTCAGGACCCCACATGGTCCGAAGCCAAACGACAGCTCGGTAATTCACAATGCTTGGGTTACGGAGACGTGTTTACCCTTTTTCCATGTTTTTGTTGGCTTTTGTGTTGGTTTTTATCCTCCCACCCCACCCAGTCTCACGATTTTACACGCCGGTGGTTGGGGCTTCACGCACTTGTCATCTGGTGTGGCATTTTTAATCAGAGAGTGTATGTTTATGACCCCCAAGTTGTATTTTTTGGTTTTTACCCAGATGCTTTTGTTTTGCAGCTTCAATTGTTTCTTGGTGACACTATCTTGTGCTTCTGATGCAAGGTCTTTATGTGAAGTTTAAATAAAGCATCAAATATGTAATATATTTTTCCAGATATTTCCTCTTTTAAGTTAAATCTGCATATCAACATTTTTTCAAATAATTCAAACACAAATTGTTTTTCACTTTTCATGAAATGTTCTAGGGATAATTTTTTTTCTTAATAGAAAAAAATGTACCTTTTTTTAAATACTGAACATATTAATCTTATTTAGTAATGTAATATTTTAATAGCTGTCTATATGCCCATTTAAGCTCAAACGCAGTTATTTACAAATAAATCATGCAAAATCACAGGTCTATTTAGAGTTTGTACCGGTAGTTTTATTTTTACTTCATATAATACTGAGCTTCATGTTTAAGTTGAAATCTTCAAGCATCGGAATTGTTGTTTATCTAACAATGGGTGGCTTTGTAATATAATTATATATTAATTATGTACATCTAGATCTATATGAATTCAAGAAATTAATAATTTCATTAATTAATTAGTATAGATATAAAGATGCTTAAAGGTTTCAACTTTTGTTTATGGTGGCAATATTTTTGACAGACACAGATTTGTATGTTAATGTAGTGACAAATGTTGTTTGAGCTTTATAGAATAATGATTTGCATTTTTGTCCCAGAGAAAACAGCATTTTTAGCAAACACATTTTACGATGAACCAATCAAACATCATCTTTATACAGACATTGTTTTTGGTCACAGTACAATACAAAAAGAAAATAACTATATATGTTTAACCATTCTTTAATTTATTTTTCATTATTAAATTTGAAATTGATAATAGAATTGACATACAGATATTAAATAATGTAAATGTGTGGTATTTAAAGCTCACCTGAGCACAAAGTTGTTAAGGGGAGCAATTGTGTTCAGTCAATGCCAGGCGTCCGTTGTGTGTCATGCGGTGTCAACCTTTACCCTTTTTTCCACTCTATAGGCCATATTTACCATCTAATCTTGATAAAGCATTTAAGGAATGTTCATCTTGACAATATCTAGGCAAATTTAGAATCTGGGTTGAGTGTAGTAAAAAAATAGGTTATTGGGTCAAGTCCTTGAAAAACCTCTTTACCACATTAAAAGCCCCATTTATGATTAAATCTCGATGAAAACTCAGTCAAAAGGTTTTTCTTCAAAATTACTTCTCCCACTTTAAATGAGTGCCTTTTTGTGACCTTAATATTGAGAAAATTAGCCTGAATATTTTACTTACAACTGAAGTCAATACAAGAACACCAGGTTAAATATATACTAATTGTTGTACCCTTGAATTTGGAGGAGCGCTATAAGGATATCATGGCCCTCTTGTTTTTTTGTTGTTACTTTTTGCATTGGACTGTGGCCTTCTTGTTTAGTTTTACGCAGAGAGAACTTGGCATTTATCACAAAATAAAATAACACAATTGTCATATTATTTGACTTGAAAATTTACATTAAATTTAATATTGTTGTCAGTTATAGATGTTTTTAAAAATAACATCATCTTGGGTATTTTGTGTTAACATTTGAAATCATTATTTTGTGAATGGCCGAGTTCTTATGTTGTTTTTATTTTGCTTTTTGTATACACAGTTTGAAGGGGTGTTATTGTTTATTGCAAAACCAATTTGTTACTAACACTAACTGTTAAATTTCTTGTTTCTTAAGTTATTTCACAGCAAAATTGGTAATGGTTTCCTTTTTATAAATGTCTGAAATATGCTAACAATTGTCATATTTAATGCCATAATGTTTTTATATACAAAACAAAGATATTGAACATACACTTAATGTAATCATACACTAAATTAAAAACAATCAGTTCAGATTTTAAATGAATTGTTACTTCTTGCTTACCTTAAACATTATTTGAAATGAAAAATAAACAACCATAAATTTCTAAGTTAAGAACTGGTAATTACATCATCAACAACAAATTAAGACTCTTACATGAAAACATAGATCTTTATAAACAAGGAACCATTGCCAATTGTACACACATTTACTGTAGGTCTATTTGCTGGAAAACAAACGGTAGGTTTAACCTGTTACAAAAATGAATGAGACTGGCTGTGGGAAAACTGGGCTTAATGCATGAGCGTAAAGTGTCGTCCCAGATAAGCCTGTTTAGTCTGCACAGTCTAATCAGGGATCCCACTTTCTGCTTTTCAAAGGAAGTCTCTTCTCAGCAAAAATCCAGTTTAGGCAGAAAGTTTTGTCCCTGATTACCCTGTGTGGATATCACAGGCTAATCTTGAACGACACTTTACGTACATGCAATAAGCCCCATTTTACCAGGGAATGGCTTTATTAAGTACAAAAAACAAACATGGCTTGACTGAATCTCACAATGTTCGTTTGATACCCATCAGGCCTTAGAATCTTTGAACAAGAAGGATATGACGGAAATCAAGTCATACGGACGACCGCCAGTGTTGGTCGAGAAGGTTATGGAAGCCGTCATGATTTTACGGGGACAGGAACCCACTTGGGCGGAGTCAAAACGACAGCTTGGTTTGTTACATAGCCGATATGAAAAAAAGAACATTCAAAATTAAGGTGTTTTTTTTAATCCTTGAGGGTATCCTTGTTTTGGCAACAAATATGATTTTTTTATTTATGTGGATTTTTTTAACTATTGAGTAAAGGTCAAACATAGAAAAATTAAATGAACAAATATACTGCTGTTCATCATTTGGGAGTTTTTCTTGACAAAACTGGGCTTAACGCATTTTAAAGTGTTGTCCCAGATAAGTCTGTGCAGTCTCCAAATGCTAATCAGGGCACTTTCCACTTTTATGGTATTTGTTGTAAAAATGAAGTCTCTTTGTAAAAAAAATCCACTCTAGAATCCACTCTAGGCGTAATGTACATGTATCAGCCAAGATTTGCCTAATGTTGGACAAAACTTTATGCATGTTTATTAAGCCCTGTTTTCCAAGAGCAGTGGGTTTTTTCACCATTTTGGGAATGGGGCGGGGTCCCTTTGGATTGGGAAAATAAGCAGCGTTTTGACTTCAAAATTGAGAAAACAAGTGTTTTCAGTATTATATTTACTAAGGTTGAACTTAGTTATATGGATGGGAGTTGAACAAAATATTTAGATCAAAAAAAAAAATCTTCCATTGGGAATTTTTAGCTCCTGTTTGGTAAAAACATATTCTTTTTGCCATTGGGAATTGGGCCAATTACTGGACCCGATTTGAATGAAAAAAACCCAGAAAAGTGGGATTCATTTTTATTTAAGTTTTTTTTTTGGCACCATTCATTGAAGGTTAAACATGGCAAATTAAATGAACAAAACATATGTTGAACATCATTTTATGGCACTAAGTATAAATGTAGAATACAGATTTTCTGGGTTATTTTATATCATCATTGGTAAGTGGAGCTTTGTTTGTTCTGGTGTATGTTACCCTTTCCATTGTTTTGTCACTTATACCACAGATATTTATGTGTGTGAGGGTTAGAACTAAACATATATGATAATTATGTGTACACGGATACTTGTATTCATTAAGTCAATTATTTCTGAATTAATTTGAATTGTTTTGGTAATGAATATACCAATAAATTTTAAATGGTGACAATTACTTATAAAGGATATTCAATGGTATATAAAGGATATTTAATGATAAATAAAGGATATTCAATGATATATAAAGGATATTCAATGATATATAAAGGATATTCAATGATATGTAAAGGATATTCAATGATATATAAAGGATATTCAATGATATATAAAATATATTCAATGATATATAAAGAATATTCAATGATATATAAAAGATATTCAATGATAACATATGATTATGAACATTCTATGATGATACATGATTGTTATATTCAAGGATAGCATGCTCATAACTTGTGATAATCTATAAAACTACTTTTAATAAACAGGATTAAGAATTTTGTAAAGAATATTCAAAAATGGCATACTCATACTTTGTGATAAACAATTAAACGTGTAACTTTTAATAAATGAAATCACACTATTAAGAATTTTTTAAAGATTATATTCAAAGATAGCATTCTCATACTTTGTGATAAACAATTAAAACTACTTTTAATAAATGAAAACACACGATTAAGAATTTTGTAAAGAATTAAAAAAAAAATCATACTCATCCTAATTGTGATAATCTATAAAAAAAACAACTACTTTTAATAAATGATAACACAGGATTAAGAATTTTGTAAAGAATATTCATAAATAGCTTACTCATACAGGTGACCAGAATTTCTTGAAGCAGCTCATGGACTTTGACAAGGACAACATCACTGACCGAGTCCTCAAGAAAATTGGGCAGTACGTAGCCCAGACGGACTTTCAACCAGAGATCATAGGGCGAGTCTCCTCAGCAGCCAAGTCGCTGTGCATGTGGGTCCGCGCTATGGAGGTGTACGGACGGATCTATCGCGTTGTTGAGCCTAAGAAACAACGATTGAATGCGGCCATGTCTCAACTGAAAGAGAAACAGGACGCGCTCAGTGATGCAAAAGCCAAACTTGCTGAGGTAAGTTTGTACATGTGTTTGTATATAATTTGTTCATACCACCCAGTCTTTACACAGATTACTCGTTTTTCCCCTCAATAATGCCTAAAAAAGTCAAGTGATTTTAATAAAATCTAGCTAAAATAAGCTTTAAATCCAAGAGAGTGTCATGAGGAAAATCATGTTTAAATTGTATCACCCCTGGTCACTTGGCAGCCTAGCTCAGTTGGTAGGGGATTGCTGATTTGAATAAAAATTTGCACTGAGAGGAAGTGTTGTCATGATGAAAATCATACAAGTCTCACTCTAGCAAAACTTGGTCTAATTTGGCACAACACTTTCCACTTTTGTTGTATTTTTGGTTTAAAGGAAGTCTCTTTTTAGCGAAAATCCAGTTTAGGCCAAAAGTGTCGTCCTGGATTAGTATATGTGGACTTCGCTAGCTTATCAGGGACAACACTTTCCATTTTAGTTGTATTTTTGGTTAAAAGGAAGTCACTTCTTAGCAAAAATCCAGTTTAGGCCAAAGGTGTCGTCCCAGATTAGTATATGTGGACTGCACAGGCTAATCTAGGACAAGATTTTACACACATGCATGGCTCGAATCATAATAGCTTCCTACCATGTCCAGGTTGAGTCCAAGATGGCTGAACTGCAGAAGCAGTACCAGGAGAAACAGGACCAGAAAGAGGAGCTCAAGAGGAAGGCTGCACACACCGAACTCATGTTGGACAGGGCCGCTAAACTGGTATCAGGTATGGACATTTTGCTGCCAATTTTTTAGAAGGAAAATTTAAGTGGTTTAATATCGGTGTTTAACAGTATCAGTAGCAAAATTTATAAATGTATTACTTTTGGTGTATAGACCATTTGCCGTTAATTTATTTTAAGTTTTTCCGATAGTTTATACAGAAATATTGGTGGTTAACTGTTTATTTATTATTTTCTCTGTTTAAGTATAAATAGTTTTTCTTGTTTCCTGAATAAGGAATACAGAAATATAAAAATTTCAGTTTACATGAATAATTATTTTATAAGCAAACATTAATACGAGCAACCAAACAAACATGAATCAAACAACCAAACAAACATTACTATAGACAACCAAACAAATATTAATACAAACATTTAAACAAACATTAATAGAAATAACCAAAGAAGCATTAATACAAACAACCAAATTAACATTAATACAAAAACAACAACATTAATACAAACAGCCAAACAAACATTTATGCAAAACAGTAATGGACTCCCAATATTTACAGGCCTTGCTGGCGAGAGGGTACGCTGGGAGCAGACTGTGAAAGACTTGGAGGAACGACTGGGTTTCCTCATTGGAGACTGTCTCATAGCGGCCGCCTTTATGTCCTACATCGGACCCTTCCTGTCAAACTACCGTGACGAACTGGTGCAGAAAGTCTGGCTAGCGGAGGTAAGGAAATAATTATGTAAATAAGGATAAATCAATCAGCATAAATAGCAAATTTTGTGTTTCTATTTTCTTATATTTCCGTAATGTTTTATTTCATTAGTCTGCTCTGTAAATCATAGAATAATTTTGCTTAACAGTCTACATCTACTATTGTACATTACCATGTATTATGCGCATTGTTAGACCCCCAAGATTCAATTTAAATAATTGGTGCGCGTAAGCCATTCTGGCTGCTAACTTGTGAAAAATGTATCATGTTCATTCTCTTCATTTTGGCATTTAAATATCTGTTGGGTGTTATACATGGTTTCGCATTACACATGGTTGGCGTTAAACATGGTTGGGTGTTATACATGATTGTGCGTTATACATGATTGTGCGTTATACATGGTTGGGCATTATACATGATTGGCGTAATACATGGTTGTGCGTTATACATGGTTGCACATTATACATGTTTGCACGTTATACATGGTTGTGCGTTATACATGGTTGGGCGTTATACATGGTTGTGCGCTATACATGGTTGCACACTATACATGGTTGCACATTATTCATGGTTGCACGTTAAACATGGTTGGGTGTTATACATGGTTGGGCATTATACATGGTTGGGCATTATACATGGTTGTGCGTTATACATGGTTGTGCGTTATACATGGTTGTGCATTATACATGGTGCATTATACATGGTTGTGCATTATACATGGTTGGACATTATACATGGTTGTGTGTTAAACATGATTAGCATTGTACATGATTGGGTGTTATACATGGTTGGGTGTTATACATGGTTTCGCGTTATACATGATTGAGCATTATACATGGTTTGTCGTTAAACATTGTTGGTTATTATACATGGTTGGGTGTTATACATGGTTGCACATTATACATGGTTGGACGTTATACATGGTTTGCTTGATATACAATGTAAAGTACAGTATATTTGTTTCCAAACCTAGGTGAAGAAACTTGGTGTACCATGTGACCCAGGATTTGATTTCTGCAAGTTCATGGCCAAGCCGACGAATGTCCGTGACTGGAACATCCAGGGGTTGCCTAGCGACAGCTTCTCCACGGAGAACGGTGTCATAGTGACGAGTGCCAGTCGCTGGCCCCTCATGGTGGACCCACAGGGGCAGGCAATCAAGTGGATCAAAAACATGGAGGCCTCACGGGTACAGTGGAAAATTTTTATTTGTTATTTTATCACTTATAATATTATTCTTATACAAAAACATTTTAAGGACGTCTCTTCTAAATGATCACTAGTTTAGGCGGAAAGTGTCGTCCCTGAAAAGACTGTGTAGACTTTAAGCACATGCATTTAGACCAGTTTTTCTCCAAACGAGGCTCACTCTTTTTATAGTATTCATAATGTCATTATGCTTCCCTACACAAAGCTACTAGGTTTTAACAATTGAATGGAACTCAGTTTTTATTTTAATCCCACAAATTAAGTTTTCAGAGAGCGTAGATGGAAGTAAATAGGTGAGTCTGTTGGTGCAGCAATCTGCATTAAATATTTGCAGTATTGCAAAATACTGCTTCCACAGTTCTCTAGTGATAAAATTGGAACTTCTAGTATTTCATCACTGTTAAGTGTAGAGACGCTTTTTCATTCCCAGTAATCCATAAATTGCTGTCTGAAATAACTCAAACATAACTGAGAGAGCAGGGCTGTAGTTTAAGTCATGTTTGTTTAAAAAAGTATTGAAATGTTTTTTTTCAAATATAATAGAATTTAAAAATTAATTTATAAGTTCGTTTTAATTAATGGTATATATAATTTACCCCTTTTAGCTTAGTTTACGAGAAGGGAATCCTTTCAATGTAAGGAAAAAACAAACTGTTGTCAAATGTTGTACCTGAGGTGTAATCATTATAATTATTTGTCATTTTCCATGAACAACTAGGTATACTGTATTTTTGTATTTGAAATTCAGTAAAATATCAATTGAACATAATTAATGTACACAAGTTTCTGTTTTTTGTATCACGAGTGTGAATATATATATGTCTGAATATATGCCTTAATATATCTTAATGTTTTGTTATACCCTTCACTAAAGTTTTCTCTATATAAAATGCCTGCACAACATTCAGCTTCATGTTTTACAGCAAGTCAATATCTTTGTGTAACAACTCTTGCTGATATTTATAATGAAGTCTAGACATGTCATATATATTGGGCCGCCTAGCTCAGTTGGGAGAGTGCTGGACCGTAAACCTGAGGATCGCAGGTTTGATCCCCAGCCAGCCATAACTTGAGTTAGAATTGGTCATAATATTCTCTTTGTCCTGTGGTGAATTGGATGTGGTGTCTGCCTAGCAAACAGGAGGTCACGTGTTGGATTGCCACTGTGGGTGCATTGTTTAGCCCCCTCCCCCTGAATAGCCAAGTACTGGTTCTAGTCCCAGGAAATGGACTCGAGAGAGTTTCAAGAAACTGAGGTTTTCGATGCAATCAAGCTAAAGTAAAAAGGTTGAAACTAAATTCACTTTACGGCCTTTCTCCTCAGTGTCTGATTCAAACTGTTGATAATGGCCAACATTCCAACACACAAGCTAATTGAAATTACTGGCCATAGCATAACACTTATCCACTTACTGAAGTCATCAGTCTTATCCCTTTACCACTTAGATACTTATTTTGACGCATTTGTAGTCCCTTAGAAAGTTATATTTAATTTAAGACCTTTCTTACTAGATTCAAGTTTTTAAGGCTTCAACTCCAAACCTTAGATACTGATGAGCAGCAAACAGCATAAAACCTGAGCAGAGTGCAAGTTACTCTCAGGCTGTTCTGGTTTTATGCTGTTTGCAATTGCTATTTTCACTTTGCTTTTGAGTAAGAAAGGGATAAAAAAAATTGTACAAAGGGTCAAGTGCCTATTTCTGATACAGGTTTTTTTGGGGGGGTTTATATGGTCACAGTCTGTTCTGTGGGTCAATATGTGTTTTAACCAGGTTCTCAATGAAGTTATAAATTCTAGTTTATTAGATTGGCAAATGGCTTGCCAGGTTTTGAGCTTGGGGCGGAGTGAAATATGCTGTTTCTGTCAATAACTTAGTTTGTATGCACCAACTTTGGTCAATCAAGATCTAACTTGGGCATTTTCTGCCAGTTTGGTTACAGTCATGTGTCAAGGTCAAATAAAAAGAGAAAAACAACAACTTTAGTTTGGATGTAGTTAGTGCACATACATTTTGTGGCATTCCATTTGGGGGCTGGTAATTGGGTCAAGGTCACTACTAAAGTAGTTTAAAAACTCTTTCTGCTCAAGAACCAGTGTTTTAAATAGGTATTGAGCAGAAATATGGCGTGTTATGCCTGCATGCGTGCGTTAGCGAGCCTGGCTAAAGTGAAGACGTAGCTGGTGAAAGAAAGCACAGTTAATTAAATTAAACTTTATCAATTGGCAAAGCATTGAAAACATGATTTTTTGGCAATGCCATTTATTTAATTTAGTCAGTATCTTGGTTATTTTTGGCATAGCTGTGTTTTGTGGTTGACATTTGAGAGTTTGTTTGTCTTAGTGAATACATATGTTTTTGCAAGGATCTGTGTTTTGTTTTGTATTGATTTTAATATCATAAATACGTTACCTGTTATCTCTAGCTTACCCCTTTCCAAGGGAGTTATTTCATCCGGAAAATATTCAAGCGCTGGGAATCGTCCACCTCTATAAGAATCCAAATCAGGTTAAACATAGTACAATGCAACCTAACAGGAAATCAAGAACCACAACTCATCTTTCCTTTCCGGATAAAACCATGTGCACGCCTATTTTAGGCTCAGGACTTATGTGTTCTTTTCACTGTGTTTTTGGCGGAGTTTAAAAGGATAAAGTTTATTTATCTTTTATTTGTATCATTCGGTTTATATTTCTATACTTTTTGTTGCAGTAATTGTCATATTTCTGCTTTTGCTGGGTTTCTTTGTTTGTATCGTCGCTCATGTACATGACGTCATGAGCACGTGAACCACGAGGAATTCGTGCCTATTCCCCAATAAGTAATTGAGGTCAATTGGACAGCGTTCTTTGTGTTTACATTTTGTGGTTTAACTTATTGAATTTATAATCATTAATTTGTTTTTTGTAGGTTCTTTCTACT